>NC_133661.1:231253786-231446500 GCF_037893015.1 Macrotis lagotis
TCTCAACCTGCATTTCCACCATCTTGGTTCTAACCCTTCAATGAACAGTATTAAAAAAACCTCAAGAAATGGAACATTGTATAAATGCAACATTTTAAGACAGATTCAGTTAGGAATTCAGTGGAAAATCTAGGATAAAAAATTCAAAAACAGACTCTAGGATACTACCTTTTTGGAAGGAGACAGAATCTTTGAAATATTACAGTTTACCCACAGAAAGAATGAAGGGGTCGTAGTGCAAAGTGACCATTGAGGAGGAGTTTATTTTATGGGAAAGAGGTGAAAGTTTGAAATCTGATAGTCTCTAATTATTCATAATATCTCTTTGCTAAACTCAGCTGATTTTATATATCTAAATACTTACAATTGTGTGCATATTTCTCCAAATTTCATGACTTTATGGAACCAGAAACAGTCCTATTTATAACTCTGACAAGAATTTTCTTTGTATGATCTGAAAAATTTATTGTAATCCCAGACTAAAAGTTAATTTCTATGATATTCTTTCCTTATTTGGTGAGAGCAATGTTTTCTATTTAAATTGAGGACAGAGCAGAACTGTCAAAAGCATGAAAGAGGAAAATATTTAACTCTTTACTTTTCTTTGAGTCACTGAATCTATTTGTACTTTGGGTGCTTTGAGTTTCTATTTTTGAGAGTATAGGCAAAGAGGGAGAGACAAGGAAAGAGAAAGAGAGAGATGGAGATAGAGACAGTGACAGAAGGAGAAAGAAAGAGATGGAGATGAGAGAGGTAGAGGAAGAAAGACAAAGAATGAGAGAGACAGACAGACAGAGAGACAAACAGACCGACAGAGACAGAGAATGAGAGATAGGGGGAAAAAGAGAGTGACAGAGACAGAGAGAAAGAGAATGGAAAAGGATGGAAAATGTCAAGTCCCACTTCAGGAGCTGAAGAAAAATAAAAAGACTGGGAAGAAGCCAATTCCCAACAATGGGAATGTTTGTGAGTGACTTAAAGGGAGGCAGAATAGGCATTTCTAAAATCTTATCATTCCACCCTAAGGGACTTTATCTCCTGCCAGAGGAGGAAGTAAAAGTCAAGAGTTTGAGCACTTTGCCCACCTCAGAAAGTTAGGGTACCAATTTAGAATAGTCTCTCTTTGCTCTCTTAAATATTAATATTCATTGATGTGTATTATTTATGTTCAACTTAATATCAGATTCCTGTTTTCTTAAAAGTGGAAGCAGGAAGACCTCAGGTTTTATATCTAACCCTCTCCCATCAAATACTAGTTCCACAATGAGCATAGAAAGCAATTATCTAAGAAGGCAACTTACACAAATTTCACATAAAGTATACACAGGAATATATTTATAGACCATATAGAGTGAACTGACTGACCCTGACTGAGAGTAGGGTAATAGTCCAATCAAAAATTTCCAGATCTGAACCAAGGGGAAATTCTTCAAAGTCTTTAGTGTAGAAAAGTGGAGATAGGAATGTTATGGAAACTACTTTATGTTTTTTCCTTAAGTATATGATTTCTCTCTCATCACATTTAATTTGGATCAATGTATTCCATACAAACAATGTAAAGACAGGCAAATTGCCTTCTGTGGGGAGTGGGGGGTGAGGGAAGCAAGATTAGAGGAAAAATTGTTAAACTCAAAATAAATAAAATCTTTTAACAAAAAGAAACTTCTATAAAGAGTCACTTTGGTTTCTTCCCACAATATTTTTCCTCTAGTTCCAGTAGATCTGAAATCCAATATCTCCTCTGTGAAGGCTGGAAGTCAGAAGTACCCAAATTCTGAAGAAATATAGACTTAAATAAAATGAAAGGGAAATGAAGACTCTCCTCTCTCCTATTCTCTTTTTTTCCCCCTCTCTCCCATTCTCAACAACTCTATGCCTTCCCTTTGTTTGTGAACAGAACATTACTGCTCTCCACTGATAAGGAAAGAGTCACATGGCAGTGGATTTTAGAACTAGGAGAAAACTATTTTTTGTTGTCTCCATCTATTAAGAGATTAACAGTTTTAACAGTAATAGTCCTTATGACTCAAGGATATGTCAACATCTTACTTTGACATTACCTTTCAAGATGGTTCCACCCAAAGGCAGCTCTTTTTATTATTTTTAAAGTATCTATAACTTTAAAGTTACTTACAAAAATTATTGAATCATTTTATTACAACATTGCTTGCATTTTTGAATATCTCTCCCTTCTCCTCCACTTCTCTAGTCTCCACTCCGTAATAACTAATCTTTTAATAAAGATTTTTGTAAAGAAAGAATATAGCTTAACAAATCCAACCAACACATAATCCATATTACAAGTACCCTAGTTTTTCAACAATGGGAAAATATTTCATTTTATGAAGGAAAATATTTAATTTTCTGAAGTACTTGACTATTATTGCATAGCATTAAGTTTGATTATTATGATTATTTCTCTTCATATTGTTTAGATATTATGCATAATATTTTTCTGGTCCTATTTATTTTACCCTTCATTAATATAAGAATTTTCATGTCCCCCTATGCTCTTTGAATTCATCATCTTATAGTTCTATAATATTCTAGTCCATTCATGTATCACTGTTTTCAGTGAATCTTCATCTACTGTTTTCAATTCTTTAAGACTACAAAAAAATGTTACTTTTAATATTTTATTATATTTGGGATCTTTCTATTTATCTTTCTCCTTCTTTGACCATATACCTAAAAGTCAATAATCAGGTCAACAAGTAATTATTAAATATTTATTATGTTCCAGATCCTAGGTTCAACTCCTTGAATACTAAGTTTAAAAAATTGTATCTACTGTCAAGCAGCTCAAACTGTAATGGAGGAGACTATACACATATTATATATATTATATATATATATATGTATAATTTTATATTATGTACATACAATATACATGCAGTGTAAATGGGAGATAATATTAGAGAATAGTACTGTTGGGGGAACCTCTCACAGAAGGTGAAATTTGAATCTGGGACGAAGATGAGTAAGGAGAGCATTCAAGAATGGGGGAAAGCAGTTAAAAGGCATGGAGTTAAGAGATGAAGTGTTTTAATTGAGGAAAGATGAAGATTAATAACAGTTGGATCATCATGTTTTGTTTCAGCTGTTGGTGTGGATGTTTAATAACTTTTTAAATCATATTTCCAAATTACTAATGGTAATTTTAAAAGTAGCATAATTGAGAAAGATCTTACAAACAATATAAGTAAGTCAAATTCCAAATGAACAATTGCTCCAAAATGCTTGCCTACAATTCTTAGCCATTCTGCAGCAGCATCCTGAACAGGAAATGACTCCAATGTGCAAAGTGGCTTAGCTATAGTTTTTCCCTGTCTCTCATTCTAGCATATGGAGGAGAAATCAATATGTCTTACCAAGGCTATTTAAAAAATGCTGCCATTGTCTAGGGCATGATGTGAAAGCTGATGGAAATTTTTTTTAATACAAAACTAAACATGCACTAAAAAATAAAACTCATCTTTATTTTTACAGACTAGTAGGGCTTGTTCCACTTTGTAACTTTTATAAGACTACACATATCTTTTCTGTTGCCCTTCTTTCCTGAAGGTTAGACCCATCTACTCCGTTTTCCTTTTGTTTCAACCAAGGAAAGGCAATTTAGTGAATTCTACTTCTATTTCTTTATTTTTAATATATTTAAGGCAATTGGGTTGAGTAACTTGACCAAGATCACACAGCTAGGCAATCAAGTGTCTGAGGCTGGATTTGAACTCAGATCCTCCTAACTTCAGGGCCAATGCTCTGTCCACTATGCCACCTAGTTGCTCATACTTTTCTAGTTTTCAATGAAAATGTATTAAGTAAGTTATGTGTCAGATTCAGGTTGAAATGTTATTGTTCAGTATTTTTCGATTCTTACCAATTGTTCATGATCCAATTGGGGTTGTCTTGGTGAAAATCCTGGAGTTTTGTTATTTCCTTACTAGGTCATTTTTACAGCTGATGAATTGAGGTAAACAAAGTTAAGTGATTTATCCAAAGACATGCAACTATTAAGTATTTGAGACCAATTTTGAACTCATGAAATCGAATCTTCCTGATTCTATATCCAGTACTCTATACACTGCACCTCCAGGTTGCTCAGGGTGAAATGCAAAGGTAATATTCTACAGATCCAATTCTCAAAAAACTTAAAAGAAAACGGTGAGACAAGTTCATGCTCTAAAATAATTATGTTATAAGGGAGAAAGACATAAAGATAAGAATGAGGAAGGGGCAAAGAAAGTGTGAGATATTGAATAAAGTTGAAGTGACTATTGTCTGAAACATTGGGGGAAGTCTTTATGAAAAAAGATTCTGAGATTCATAGAATCATAGGATGATTTTGTAGTGAGAGTTACACCTTACAGAGTATCCATGAAATAGGCTCAGAGCATTCCATAGAGCATTTTCTGATCTCTTCTACAAACTTCTGAGAGGGATTGTTTCTTGGTTCAAGTGATCTTCTGGTTTTCCCCAACTCTGTCACCAGTCGCACATTCTTCTCCAGAACCATTTGGTTCCAGTGACCAGTTATGGATCAGTAATTTATTTTTGTGGTCTGGATATTTCTCTCTGGTTCCTATCCTGACTTCAATATGTACTACCTAGATAACAAATTATTTACACTCTAGGGGACTCTAGTTTCTTCATATACAAGTTGAGAGATTATATTAATTCTCCTCCAGCTTCCTTTTCAACTCTATAATCTTGTGACAATTAAATGACATTTTTCTTCTTCAACAATAAAATCCCATATTCTTGTATTGATCAAAAGACTCAAATTTCTTGTCCAACTTAAGCTAACCCAGTTATCCCATTCAAATACAAATGTCATTTTCTTTTAACCTTTTGATAAGTCCCTTCTAAGAATAATGTTTTTAATAAATGGTGACAAAGGGAAAAATTATGCTGAAATATATTTATCAATATAATTTAATATAAACATTCAATTGAATATAATTGATAATTACTTTTATAAAAATGGATTTCAATACCATTGGCTTTATGTTGGTTTTCAATATAATTGGTTTTATGTATACACATGTGAGTGTGGTTACAGGGAGTCAAACTTAACTGAAAACAACTGAACAACAAAAATGTATATACATATCTATCTATAGATATATAAGAATAAAGAGGAATATTTTGAATTCAGTTTAAACTGACTAATAAGAGCTTATTAATAAATTTTCATTGTATTTATACCAAAGAAAATCTTAAATACCTGGAGTCAGGGCTTGAATTAATGTTTTATTCTTGTCTAAACTTAGGAAAATGATGAACAAAATATTATTAATGATGATTAAAGTTAGTGTATCAAACAATTATTTTAATTTTTTGGTAGTGCCCATTTTTAAACATTTACCAGCATATGTATGTTTATATACAATATACGCAAATACACACATACACACATTTGCATGCATATAAGTAAACATATACATATATACATATATGAATACATATATATATACATATATATGCACAAAATGTATATGTGTTCTATATAATACATACTATTTACAGGATCCTGGACTAAAAACTCTTTCAATTCATATAACAAAATTTTATAGACTTTGCCCTGAAATGAGTTGTGGAATTTAGTTTTTTCAAGTCTTTGCAGGAAGTTGTTGTAAGATGATTAATTAAAGATTAATTGTATTGGAGGTTAGAGCTATCTCTTCTGGTCTAAAATTTCTGCTTTAGTTTTCTTTGAGACATTTTATAAGTATCAAGTCTTAGAGGATTCTGTGAGGATTTAGGAAGTGTTTACCTGCAGGCACTACACGAAAGAAATTAGTGGACTGCTAAGCCCTCACTGAGAGTATATAATGAGTTACCATAAGAGGAAGTAAATGCTCAGAAAATACAAATGTTCTCAGCAATACAGAGTAAAATAAAAACAGGTAAGAGAAGAGAGGCTAATTGGTATGACACATAGTAAAGTTAGATGGGAAATAAGTCCAAAGACCCATTGGATTGTGAGATGCTTTTGAATTGATTTGCTTACATAAATGACAATACCATTCACTTTGTTATCTTAAAAAAAATGGAGTCTGAATTCTGGCATCAGGAAATGTAAAAAACAGGTCTTGTCTCATTTCTTTGCAGTTTCCTGCACAAGGAATGATTCCAAGAATTCACCTTTAAATTGTATAGATTATATGTTCATCTATCTTGCAAAATGTGAATTGTTATTATCTCAGCACCAAATGAAGAACTTTAAACTTAAAAAGCCAGTATGCTTGACTCCTGAAATGCCTCTATTCTCTAATTTACTATAATGGATTTACTAGAGGAAGTCAATGATATTTTTAAAAATGCAATATGTGAATGGAAGACTTACACAGACTCTTATGTAACTCAAACTGAACCAAGGGGCCATTGTTGACTGCTGGTAGGCTTCTAATGAGCCTAATATAGTTCCTAATTAAATCAGCTTTGAATAGACAGTTTTTCAAATCAGTATTGTCTGTTCAAAATGCTGTTTTCATCCATTAATGTTTAATCAAGTTAAATGCCTCAGAGAAACACCCACATTTGTTTGTTTGTTTTCTGACAGTAACCTGCTTTTTAAAATATACAGATTTATCAGATGACTAAGCTAACATGCATGTATATAAACAAAATAAACATCCTCTCAGGGAGAAAGAGACAGAGACAGAGAGAGAGAGAGAGAGAGAGAGAGAGAGAGAGAGAGAGAGAGAGAGAAGAGAGAGAGAGTCAGAGAGAAACAAAAAAAGAGAGACAGATAGAGACAAAGGCAGAGATGAAAAGAAAAGATAGAGATAGAGAAACAGAAAGAAGGGAGAGAAAAGCAGAAGGAGAGAGAAAAGCCACGCTGTCTATTGTAATTAGAAATCTGACTTAAAATCAAGAACAATTAACTATATTAACTATATACTTAGCAAACCCAGGTAAGTCTAAGATTTAAATTGAGTTATTGATAAATAAGATTATAAAATGAATTACTGATTAAATTGGTGGGGAAAATTTCAACAACGAGAGTTTCTGAAACCAATGAGAATTGTCCAGATCAAAAAAATAAATTGCATTTTTTTCATAAATATATATTTTTTCCTTTTTTGGTTCAGATTTCTGTTGTTTTATTTTTTTAATTTGTTTTGTTTTTGTTGGATTTTTGAGTCTGGTTGACTTAGAAACTGGATCAGTTTTATTGGAAGACTAGTGGAAGTCAACAATGAATAGCTGGATTGATTTTAGTATAATTTTAAGTGTCCTTTGAAGACAGAGTCTACTCAGGGTCCAAAAAACTTGGCATATGGGAAAGTCTCCTCCAGTGTCTGGAAGGCCTTCTAATAATTTCTGAATAAAAAAATATAGATGTCATTGTTATTGATATTCAATCTCTAGAGTAGAAAAATGGGTGGAAAGCCATGAAGGAAGACATGACTTCGCAATGTCTTTTTTTTTTCCTTTAGTAAATTGAAGTGGGGTTGAATTCATACTGCCAAAATATATAATTTATTTCTGTGGTCTGGACATTTCTCACTGGTTTCAGAAACTCTCATTGTAGTAATTCTCCCCATAATATAACTCAGTAACTCATTTCATAATCTTAGATAGCAATAACTCATCTTTTTTGAAAATGGAAGCCAAATACATATGAAGAAAACTTAAAGATTAGTGAGTTCCCATAGGGGAGGAACTTCCACCATTAAAGTTGCCCAAATGAAATGTTTTTGGGGGGAGACCTAAAAGAGGACTCTCATTTGGAGCGACTCAAAAGAGATCTATAGAGAATTGAAATGTATGCTTCATACCAACAATTCATCTCCACCAATAAGGAGTTTCATAGCAATGACCCTTGCAACAGGGATTAGTAACAAACTGAACCTGTAATAGAGCATTCTGAATTCTCATTGGTCTAATCAGCCACAATTGGACACCCTGTAATTTGTCTCAAACATAATGATGTCATTTTGGTCTTCTTCAATAGATTGACAAGAACCAACCATACCTATAGACCCTAAATTCAATCTCTTTAACTACATTCTATCCTTTAACTAGCCTAATAGAAATACAATTCTCAAGAGTTACAAATATTCACTTGTAGAGTTGCATGCAATTCAATGTTCTTGACTAATATTTGTTTTGTTTTGTTTTTCCACTTTCTATTTACCTTTTTATGCATGTCTAGAGTCTTGTATTTGAAGACTGAATTGTCTGCTTAGTTCTGGTCTTTTGATCAGGAAATTTTGAAAGTCCTCTATTTCATCTTTTCCCCTGACAGAATATCGTGAATTTTTCAAGGTAATAAATTCTTGGTTGCAATCCAAGGTCCTTTGCCCTCTGAAATACAATACTCCAGACCTTCTGATCCTTCAATGAGGAAGCTGATAAATCTGTGTAATTCTGATTGTACTTCTTTGTATTTAAATTGTTTCTTTTTGACCATTTGCAGTGCTTTTAGTTTTATCCAATAATTCTGGAATTTGACTATGATAATCCTTGGAGTTTTTATGCTGGGATCGCTTTCTGGAGGAGTTCTGTGTATTCTTTCATTGGTTATTTTATCTTCTTGATTTGGCATATTTGGACAGTATTCCCTGATAATTTCCTGAAAAATATTTTCCAGACTTTTTTTCTATCTAGGGCTTTCCTGTAGACCCCCCTAATTTGCAAATTATCTCTCCTGCATCTATTTTCCAGATCATTTGTTTTTCCTAATAGGCTCTCTATGTTCAATTTTTTTCAGCCTTTTAATTTTGTTTGATGGAAATGTTGTCCCCTTGATTCATTGCTTTCTATTTGTCAATTCTAGATTTTAGTGTTTTATTTTGTTCAGTTAGTTTTTGTGCTTCCTTTTCCGGTTGGTTGATTTTAATTTTTGCTGAGTTATATTCCTTTTCCAGTTGGTCAATTTTTTTTGAAGAGTTCCATTTTTTTCTAGCTGTTTGTTTTTTTTACTTTTAAAAGACTTGATTTTTTTGGTCAGTTTTTTCATAATTTTCCTGCTTGATTCTCATTTATTTTATACATTTTTCTTCTAATCTTTAGTTGTTAAATTCTTTTTAAATTCTTCTATGAGGTTTTGGATTTGAGTACAATTCATAGATTGCTTTGAGACTTCCCATGCAGGTTATTTTTCACTGCTTTCTTCTTCTGAGGTGGCATTTCTATCATATCGATCTGGGTAGTAGCTTTCTGTGGTAAACATTCTTTTAGGTTTTTGTTCATTTTGATTGTTTGAGTTCTGCTCCTGGGCTATAGGGAGTGTGGACCCAAACTTTTTGTGCAGAATAAGTACTGTGGATAAAATTAAGAAAAATAAAATCTTCTAATTTACAAAAGGGTACCAACAGACAACAGGAAACATACAAGCAGAGGGGTGGGGAAAAATTGGAGACCATGAGGTATTTCATTGTGTACCACAGATGCAAAGTGGAGTGAGTTAAAGTCCTTGCTAAAGAAAGGCATTGGGAGGAGTTGGGTACTCTATCCACAAGTTCTCCACTTAGAGGGAGAATAAGCTTAGGGAAGTGATGTCATTTTAGGCTTGAATTACATGCATGGAGATGATATTAGAAATTATGAATTTATCTTGAGAGGGACACCTTATTCCTTGAAGTTGAAATTTGAACATCAGACAAAAAATAGAATGTTAATAAAATGGCAAATAAAACACATATAACAATGTATTTTAAAGCTAAGTCAATATGTATTAGCTGGCAAGGATTCTTATATATGGTTTGGTATTCTACCTGACCCCTCTTCCCTTTCACATTCCACCTCTTTCTATTTGAATTTTACACCAGTGGGATATAATGGTTTTTTTTCTTATTTGTTTATTTATTTTGTCCTTCATTCTTGAAGCATCAGGGGAGGTGATGCCATGACAAGCATGTGAATAGGATTTGAGTGGAGGGTGGGGTGGGTTCTGTACTTAGTCATTAATCTCATTTTCCTCTCCAGAGCCTTTTAGGTCCAGTGACCAGATATGAATCAGGGTGACTGGAGATGGCCCTAAATGTGAGGCAATCAGTGTTAAGAGACTTGTCTAAGGTCACACAGCTAGTAAATGTCTGAGACTGGATACAAATTCCTATACTCCTGACTTCAAGGCCATGGCTCTATCAATTGCGCCAACTAATTGTCCTGCCAGTGGGTTAGAATCAATCAGTTCACATAAGCTTGAAAAGTAAACTATCTGTGACACAGAAGGAATAACGATATTGAAAGAATGAGAGTTTCATTTGCATATTTGAAAGCATATTTCCCAAGGTATTCAAAGCTATATTTCATAGAATCTGACATTTACTATTGGGAAGACATATTATAGAACAAGCAGCCTCTGCATTCCACAAATGGCAAAACTGTAGTTACACAGTGATTTCTGGATTATACAATCAGTAAGCAAAAGTAAAACTAAAACCCTGTCTTCTGCTTCCAAGTGTAGCTTTCTTTCTCCCATACCACAGGCTTCCTTCTTAAAAGCTTCCTGCATTGTTTTTATTTGGCTATCCTTTTTAGAGTTAAACAAATCTTGACAAGTACATTTTGTGGACTGATGGCAAACTTCAAATCAGATGCTAATTTCTTAATGGTGTCTATCTACTCAAATCACAATTTGTCATTTATATGCAAATACGAATCTCTTTCCCTAGGTCTTACTTCATCCTTTTGCCCAATCATCTCTGCTCTAAAATACCTCTAGATAATGGACTAAATTGTGGAATCAGACTTTGCCTAACACCCAGTAACTCAAAAACCAAACTACCAGGGATAATAAGTCTATAGCATATAATTTTCCATGAAAGTGAGTAACACAGTCTGGAATATAATGCAATCATAAACTATAGGCATTAGTCAAATTGTTTAAATTTCTTAGCAGAATATCCACTTCTCTGAAAGGTCACTTCCCAAAATCCATTGCTTGGCCATATAATGCCTTTAGCTGACCTCTAGAAAAGTATTTACTAATGAATCTTTTTAGCATATTCAAAATTGAATGAGAACATTTTATTAATATTTGCATTTTCATTGTTTTTTTTTCAGAAAATAGTATTTCCAATGCAACACATCCTATCTATTTGGAGAAGACAAGCTGAGTCTGCATTATTCTTAGCAACTTAAGGTGGTATAAATGGTGGTCTAATGTTGTACGGCTCAATGCCCCAGTGTCACATCTATGCATGCCATAAAAATAGTGATAAACATGATATATTTTTATTACTCTGAATACTCGATGTGTCAATAAAAATTTTTTTGATCCAGAAGCAGGCAGCAATGGACCTGCATTCTCACCGCAGCACATAGCAGGGACACATCCCTGGCTTGATCTGGCTTGGATGACAGACATATCAATCATCTCTGATGAAATTAGGCACTGAGGGCTTATGGCATATGCAATGCTTTAGCACTAATGGGCAAAAAGCCCCCTCCCCTCCCCATACAAATTGAGAAACACTTCCCTTGCTTCTCATGGATGAAATGGATCAAAGCTATCATCGACCAGATGAGCTAAATGACCTTTCCTTATTGAAATATCCCAGGGATTTTACAAGAGGAAAAGATCTATACTTGCAAGAGAAATTGTGGGAGTAAACTTTTAAAAGGAATTTCAACAAGAATATTTTAATATGTAATTTAAATCAGATTATACTGATGGCAATTGGTGAAAAGATGAATATAATCTACTTTGGACCTTGCCTTGCATTTTAGGCAGCCTTTCTCTAGAGCCCATAATAAGTCAGAAAGAAGAGATGGGAATAAGAATTTAAATGTTACCTACTATGTACTAGGGGCTATGGTAAGTACTTTATAAATTTTATATATTTGAATCCTCACAACACCTCAAAGTGTTTTTCCCCCTATTTTATAATTTAGGAAACTTGAGGCAAACAAAAGTTAAATGATTTGCCAGGATTTATAGTTAGTATTTGAAATCAGAACTGACCTCAGGTCTTTTGGCCTACAAAACCAATGTTTTATCAATTGTGATTCCAAGTTGCTTCTCTAAAGTAGTATATCATAATATAGTCTACCAATTATGTCACTATAGCATAATTAATTATGTTTTTTAATTGTTCCTATTAGACTGTAAGTTAATTGAAAGAAGGGATTACATCAAATTTCAATTTTGTATCTCCCCCAACACTTAGTATACTTAAGATATATAATATAGCAAATGGAGGGGAGATAGAGATAGAGATAGAGAGACAAGGAAAGAAACACAGAGAACAAGAAATAAAGTCAGAGAGATGGACAGACACACACAGAGACGGACAAAAACAGAAAGATAGAGACAGAGAGGCAAAAACAGAGAAACAGGGACAGTCATAGAGAGGTGCTTAATAAATAATTGGTAAATGAATAAATGATTATATTATAGAACAAGCATATTTTATCAAGTTTTTACTATATGATGTTAAGTTTGGAGAAGGTGAATAAATTAATACTAAACAAAAGAAGAATCATGATGTAGTTGAACAATGATATTTGTTCTTTGTTCTCAAAGAAGACCATGAATGACATCAGGGAGGTGATGCCATGACAATCATATGAATTGGAGTTGAGTGAGGGGGGGCTGTGCCAAGTCACCAGCCTCACTTTCTCTTCAGATCCATCTGGGTCTAGTGGCCAGATATGAATCAAGATGACTGGAGATGACCCTGAATGTGAGGCAGTCAGGGTTAAGGGACTTCCTCAGGGTCACATACCTAGTAAGTTTCTGAAGTTGAACTTAAATTCAGGGCTTCCTGACTTCAGGATTGACGCTCTTCCTATGAACCATCTAGCTGCTCACTAGGTGTGAAGTCTAAGGACTTGTGTTCAAATTCTGTTGATCATATTTAATAATAACCTTGAACAAATAACTTTATTTCCCTGGCCTATATTTTTTTCTCCTGTGAAGGAGGAATAATAATCCTTCTCTTGCCCACTTCATAGGATCTGTTGGGAAGATATATGGAAAACCTTCTATAAAACCTTATAGTTCTATAAAACCCTTCTATAACTCTAAAAAGCTATATCCATGTCTAGTGGACACAGAGTCAGGAACACTGCATTTAATTCTATCAATTGCTTCATGTTTCATCAATGGCATATGGAAAATCACTGAGGGAGAGTGCAAAGAATTTTTCATTGAATCTTGCCTCAGAAGCAATCCCAGTTCTGCTACCTATCAATGGGAACTTGGATTAATCATTCATCTCTCCCACCAAAGGTGCTATTTGCTACAAACATACTTAGGTACACCTAGACAGGATGGTCTTATACCTGTTCAGATGTTTATATTCTCCCTCAGCCTGTGGAAGTCTCAGGGAAAAAATCTAACTATAGTTCAAAGAAAGCTGCTGCTTCCTTCCATCCCTTCTAATTTTGTAACTGCCAGGCCTATTTGGCTAGTCTGACCGTTTTGATCTGCAAGAATTCATTCCATTAAATTTTGCCATGAGATCACTACCATTGGGGAATCTCTTCCTTCCTCCTTTACTGTTATATGTCCATGAAGCCTAAAACCAAAAGAATTGCATGATGGAATCAAGTGCAAAAGCATGATATAACTGCCTAGTTTTTATAGGTGCAATAATAACAAAAACAATCAAATACAAATATATCAAAGGAACTGACCCATAGACTATAAGATCCCAAACAATTCATTTCAAACTTAACCAGTCTATAGGCACACACCCCCTAAAAACCATTAGTTCTCAAAAACGATTCAGGTACCTATGCACAGCCTATAATCCCAGTGTCAGAGATGACCAATTGTCCTACTTTTCTGAAAGATCATGTATCTTTGTCATTTCCACACCAGGACTTTTGAAACTCCTTATCAGCTGAAACATTACGGAGAAAGTTGACCAAGTGTATGGAACCCACAGTACATCAAGCTGCAAATATATAAAAGTCTGTTACTTCTAACTTCTCTTGATCTCAGCACCTTAAAGAGTAAAATGAGGCAACTGCTAACAGAGAGAGAACATGGATTTTACAGTCAAGAAAACATGAGTTCAAATCCCGGTTTAGATACTTTCTAGCTATGTAATACCAAGTAAGTTACTTAACCTCTTTCAGTTTCAGTTCTCTCATCTATGGAACTCATAATATCATCTCCTTTGTGGGATTATTGGGAAAAGTCAAATGAAATAATGTAAAAGTGCTTTGTAAACCTCGAAAGTGATATATAAAGGCTTTGCTGTTCAAATGTCTCATTATGTCTAATGCCTGATGATCCTATTTGAAAGTTCTATTTTTTTTTTATTTTTTGGCAAAGATTCTAGAGTGATTTGTCATTTACTTCTCCAACTCATTTTACAGAGAAGGAAACTGAGGCAAACATTGTTCAATATCTTACCCAGGGCCACAATGGTTAATAACTATTAAAGGGCAGATTTGTAGGCAAATCTTTTTGATTTCAGGACTAGTACTCTATCTAGTATGTCACCTAGCTACCTCTATATAAATACAAACTATTGTTAATATTATAAATTGATCTCTAAGGTCTCTTTCACATTTAAATTCCATGACCATGGAATTACTGTATTTCATATAATTTATGTAATATGGTTGACTCTAACCTCCCTGTCTCAGGATCAGGTCTACTGAATATCTAAAATTACAAATTCTTTGATATCTTGAAGAAGTTAAGATGCCTCTTTTCTGCCAATTCCTCAAACTCTTACTTGTGTTCCCATTATTTTTAAGACTCATTGATTAGCATCTCAGTTCTATTAGTCACTATATACTGACTTTTACATAGTGATATTTATTTGACATAATAGTGAGAACAAATATAAAAACATTTTCTCCATTACTTGAGGACTATACCATCTATATTTGGCAGTAGAATGGAGTTAGCTACAATTTAGTTCAAGTAGTCTCTAACATGGAATTGATCCATTCAGGTTCACATTTAAAGCCAAGATTGTTATTAGCTTCTGTCAATCTGGATCACCAGACCCTTGCTCACCACAATATCAGTATTTGGTTATCTTCAACATTTGACATATATTCTAGGACTCCCAGATCCTCAAGATTCATGATCCTGGTCCAGAATGGAAGAGACTGACCAAGAATTCTGTTTCTCAGGGATTTTGTGATGGTTGGAAGGTAAATGAGAATTCCCTAAGGCCCACTTTTCTTAGAAATTGGACCCATAGGTTTTGTATGATCAAATTATCTCATTCCTTCCTAGTAATAATGTTTTGTCTTTCTTTTGCAAAGAAGATCATGACCTCAGGGAAATGATGTGATGACTAGCATATGAGTTGAATTTGCCTGAGGGGGTGCTTTGCTAAGTCATCAGCCTCACTTTCTCCTCCAGGCATCTGGATCCAGTAGTCAGATATGAATCAGGACAACTGGAGATGGCCCTGGATGCAAGGCAATGAGGGTTAAGTGACTTGTCCTGAGTCACAGGCTAGTTAGTGTCAAGTGTCTGAGGTCAGATTCAAACTCCTGTCTTCCTAACTCCAAGACCAGTGCTTCATCCACTGCACCAATTTCAAATCATTCTGGCACTCATTGATTGGTCAACAATAGGTCCCAGGATAAGCCCCACTTAATCATTTTTTTGGGTCCTGATTGGCTAAGGGTGACTATAAACAGCAATGTTTCTGATTAGAAACATGGAGGAGTTTTCCTCTCCAAAACTGATTTTTTTTTTTATTTGGATTGGTTAAAGAAGCCATTCTCAGTCACTTTTTCTTTCCTAAATCACTAAATGAACATTGTCTCTCAGTCAAAATGAGAGCTTATAATGCTCTAAGTTAAAAAGATCCAGGTCTTCCACTATACCCAGGGCCATCTCCAGTTATTGATCCATATCTGACTACTGGACTCAGATGGCACCAGAGAAGAAAGTGAGGTTGGTGACTTTGCACAGTTATTCCCTCACTTAAATTTAAAATATTTGCATGTCAACTCATCCTTTTGAAAAGGAAGGACAAACAAATACAACAGCAACAGCAATAACAACAAACTCCTGATTAGTATTGTTCAATACTGACTTGGGGCAAAATATACACATGGATCTTAATTCTCACAGTACTCACAGAAGTTTCCCTATAGAGTTTTCCCTATAGATAATGCTATCTTAGCAAATTAATGGTGTCTTATATGTCAGACAATATTACTTCATTATTTTACTTTGTTATTCACATCACTTGTCCTCCATTATTTATATAATATTTTATACTTATTAAGAGTTTTTTATATACAATCATGTCACTTGATATTAAAGACTACTTTATAATAGATGTGAGGTATATCATTTCCATTGAGTGTCAGGAAATTGAAGCAAAGAAAAGTTGTCTCCTGTGGATCAATGGGTTAATTACAAAATTCATCCATAGCTTATGTTTTTGACTAGTTGACAGTTTTTTTAAAATTTTAATTATATTTATTTATGACAATGGGGTCAAGTGACTTGCTCAAGGTCACACAGCTAGACAATTATTAAATGTCTGAGACCATATTTGAACTGAGTTCCTCCTGATTCCAAGATGGTGCTGTATTCACTGCACCACCTAGCTTCCCCCCTGTACTAGAGCACCATTTTAGAAGTAGAAATATTACTTGAATCAGAAACAGTGCAATTCAGTAATTTTGGTTTTGATACAGTAGCAGATTAAGTTTAATTAAGAAAGAACTTCAAATATGATTAAAAATTAATAACTTTGATAAACTGGAAAATAGCCTAACAGAAATTAGGTTTAGAATAATAAGTATACCATAACATGTAATACATTTTGAGTGGGTTTATGACCTTAATATTGCAGATGATATTATAAGAATAAAGTTAGAAGAGAATGATCACATCTCACAACTATATGTAGGAAATGCATTATTTGCAAGTGTATGCAAGTTTAATGAATTATGGTTTATTTCATTATTTGTTTTTAGATTTTTCAAAAACCTATTTCCAAGAGTATCTTAAGGCAACTTTTTAAAAATATTTTTAATTTATTTTTCCAACTACATATAAAGATAGCTTTTTAAAATCATTTTTCTAAGGTTTTGAAATCGACATTTTTCTTACTCCTTACCCTTTGCCTTCCCCAGTCAGAAAGTAATCTAATCTATGTACTACATTTATAACTATATTAAACATATATATATATATATATATATATATATATTAATCATGTTGTGGAAGAAAAAATCAAACTATGAAAAGGGAACAAAAATATAATAAAACAAATTTCATAATTTGATAATATTAATTTAGGTCTGCATTCATCGATATTTTATTTTTTTCAATTGAATATTGTGAAATTTTTTTCAGAATTCATCCACATGCATATTTATAAGATGAAAAATTTTCTTCAACCCAACCTTCCCACCCCCATCACCCCAGTGGTGAACAGTCTAGTGAATATTGTACACGTATATTTGTGTTTAACATGCTTACACATTGGTCATTTTATGTATGAGGAATTAGAACTAAGAAAAAGGAAGAAAACCTTGAAATAGGAAAGAAAAACATAAGAGAAATTTTATTTCCAGAGGTGATCTTTGGATTGCCTCAATTTCTAGTTTACCCTCTGCTTCTAGGATATCAAGGCAATTTTCCTGAGAATCTCTTTAGAAGTAGTGTAGCCTTTTTATCCTGGTCCCAGCTTTCAGATAGCCCAATAATTTCACATTTTATTCTATTTTTTTCATTTTTATAGATTTCTTTTATTGTTTCTTGATTTTTCACAAAGTCTTCAGCTTCCTTTAATGTTCATTGAACATTTGAAGGCATTATTTTCTTCAGAGAGCATTTTTATCTCTATTTCCGGGTGGCCAATTAAACTTTTTAATGTATATTTCCCCTTACTGACCTTTTGAACTTATTTTTTCATTTAATCTAAACTGATTCCTTTTTTTTTTAGATTTTTGCAAGGTAATAGCTGTAAAAGACTTCCCCAAGGTCACACAGCTAGGTAATTATTAAATGTCTGAGACTGGATTTGAACTCAGGTACTCTTACTTAGCCATCCCTAAACTGATTCTTAAGATGTTATTTTCTTCAGTATTTTTGGTCTACCCTTCATCAAGTTGCTGACTTGGTTTTCATGATTTTCCTGCATCACCCAAGAAAAATTTTTAAAAAGTGAACATGGTGTTCATTTAGATTCTGTATTTTGTTGTTGTTGTTTTGTTTTGTTTTCTTCATTGTTCTCTTAGTTCTACTTCCTTCACTCAACATCAGATGCTATAATTCATTCCATGTTTCTCTACAGTCTGACCATTTATGGTTTCTTATAGAGCAATAATATTCCATAATATTAATGTACCATAATTTGTTTAGCTGATCCCCAATTGATGAACATCCCTCCAATTTCCAATTCTTTGCCACTAAAGAAAAGAGCTGCTATGAATAGTTTGGAATATCTGGGACTTTTCCCATTTTTTATAATTTCTTTATAGTCCTAGAATTGGAATTGCTGGTCCAAAGAGAATGAAAAATTTTATTGTCCTTTGGGGAAAAGTTCCATATTGCTCTCCAAAATGGTTGGATTCATCCACAACACCAGCACAATGCATCAATGTCCCAATCCTCCCATAATCTCTCCAATATTGATCATGTTCCCATTTTTCCTCATCTTGGCTAAACTGATAGGTGTGAGGTGATACCTCATTGTTATTTTAATTTGTAATTCCTTAGTCAATGATGATATGGAGCATTTTTATATGATTAGCTTTAATTTCTTTATTTGAAAACTGTCTGTTCATGTACTTTGACCATTTATCAATTGGGAAATGACTTTGAAACCTTTTAAATTTGAGGCAATTCTCTATACATTTTAGAAATGAGACCTTTATTAGAACTCCTAGTTGTGAAGATTGTTTCCCAGCTTTCTGTTTTCCTTCTAATTTTGACAGCATTGATTTTATTAGTACAATTTTTTTTAATTTAACAAAGTCAAAATTATTCATTTTGCAGTTTATAATGTACTCTAATTCTTGTTGGTCACAAGTTTATCCCTTTTCCATAGATCTGATAGACAGAGTATTTCTTGGTCTATTAATTTATCTATGGTGTTGCACTTTATGTTTAAATCCTATACCCATTTTGACCTTATTTTGGTATAGGGTGTGAGATGTTAGTCTATAACTAGATTTTGCCATACTGTTTTCCAGTTTTCCAAAGAATTTTTGTCAAATAGAGTTCTTATCCCAGAAGCTGATGTCTTTGGGTTTGTCAAACAGTAAATTGCTATAGTCATTTAATTTAATATTTTTGCATCAATTTACATTAGGGAGATTGGTCAATAATTTTTTGTCTGTCTTGACTCTTTCTGCTTTAGACACTGTATTGGTGTCATAAAAATAATTTGGCAGAACTCCTACTTTTCCAGTTTAATAAAAGCTGTTTGTGCAGAATTAGAATTAGTTGTTCTTTTCAAATTAGGTGTAATTCAATTTTAAATTCATCTGAACCTGGAGATTTTTTTCTTATGGAGTTTATTCATGGTTTCTTCAATTACTTTTTCTGAAACACTTATTTAAATTTCTGATATACTTATATTATTTCCTCTTCTGTTAATCTGAATAGCTTGTACTTTTGCAAATATTCATCCATTTCATTTAGCTTATGAAATGTATTGGCATATAATTGGGCAAAATAACTCCAAATGATTTCTTCAATTTCCTCCTCATTGATGGTAAGTTCACCACTTTAATTTTTGATATTGGTGATTTGATAATCCTCATTCTTTCTTTTTTAAATCAGATTACCAAGACTATTACACTGTTGGTGGAGCTGTGAACTGATCCAACCTTTCTGGAGAGAAATTTGGAACTACACCCAAAGGGCAACAAAAATGAGCATACCCTTTGATCCAGCAATACCACTACTAGATCTATACCCTGAAGAGATGATGAAAAGGGCAAAAACATTGCTTGTACAAAAATATTCATATCATCTCTGTTTGTGGTGGCAAAGAATTGGAAATCAAGTAAATGTCCTTCAATTGGGGAATGGCTTAGCAAACTGTGGTATATGTATGTCATGGAATACTATTGTTCTATTAGAAGCCAGGAGGGATGGGAATTCAGGGAAGCCTGGAGGGATTTGCATGAACTGATGCTGAGTGAGATGAGCAGAACCAGAAAAACACTGTACACCCTATCAGCAACATGGGAGTGATGTTCAATCTTGTTGGACTTGCTCGTTCCATCAAAGGTGAGGTATTAGTAAGGTGGGAAGAGAATCTAACTGACAGAATTCATTGCCCAGTCTTGTGGTGTGGCTAACTGTTGGACTTCTGGTGGTCCATAACAGTTTGAGGACTAGCCTTGGGCATCAGATCCCCCGAGTCCAGCCTAGATTCTCAATTTCTGGGCAGAGGTGCACTGTGGTACTGATCCAGAGGAGAGAAACACCAGTGACATATGATTGAGTCAGTTCAGGGTGACTATTATTTGTACCAGTCTAGACAGTATATTTTTGGGGGGTATAGCAAATATCCAGAAGCAAGATACACATATTCTGGATGGTACAACTTAGAGAGACAGTGGACTGAGACTCATGTGAGATGTAATGATGGTACCTGGATCCTTTGTCAGGGTGCATTATGGTAAAGAAAATTGTGATAACCAATGCATATACCCATCTACCAAAAGTTGGTCAGGGAGTTGTAACCCTGCCTTATGGGCCTAATACCTGGGTGCAAGATGGGAGTTAGGGGGTTGTAACTCCAACTTATATCCTGAATAGATTCTAAGCTATAGTAGAAACAATTACCAGTTAGACAGCTACAGCCCTGGACTTGCTGGCTGGCTGGCTAAACCATGCAATCAAGAGAGATTTATTCAGCACAGAGTTGTATTAGACAATCTTTTGATTGGAGGAGGAATTTGTGGTAAATTGAATCTATCAAATTGCTGTCTAAAGATAGTTGACAGTGGGAGAGTAGTAAAAGAAATAAGGAGGGACATCAGAAAATTGAAAACTTGAAAAATAAGATGGGTCTATGTCTCTGATAATAAGAAATTAAAAATCTTGGTAGAAAAAGTCAGTAGTCATGTTGATAACAAAAATTCTGATTTAAGAAAGAAATCACTTATAAGGTATAGAACCTAAGTTCTTATTAAAAAAATAAAACAGGAATTTTGAGGAATATGGGAGTATTTGAGTCTCACTAGAATGTGAAAGGAGATTGTTAGTTTACATTTCAAAGATTAGGATCTGCCTGTATTGGTGCTTTGGGGCAGGTATGTAAGTAAGTGTAAGACAAAAAAATTAGCCTCAACCTAATCAGAAATGGATTAGATCAGGTCTGTCCCACCCAGATCTGAGTTAACTTGGGGTCTGCCTTTGCACATGCTGAAGGAGGTAGCTGTTCTTGCTTACTAGTATAATGAGCAAGGTAGGGGAAAAGTATGGGAATGAATGTATCAAATAGATTTGTGACCCCACCAAATGTTTGACATAGAAGGGGCAGAAACAAAGTCTTTCAAAGTGTATAAGATCTAACATTTCTGGGAATCTGTGCCCCTCTCCCTTTGAGAAAAGTGTGCCATTTTTTAAGTTGTCTTAATTTTAAAAAAACATTTTAATCACTCTGAAAAAATAAAAAAGTAACTGCAGTGGAAAATGGAAAACAACTCCAGAACTGACAAAATTTGTTCTTCCTTATCTATCACACAAGTGCCTGCTGTAGCTACCTCCTCCTTTATCCTGTCTCATGTAATGAATTGATCCTACTCCCTACCAAAGCCTTCTTCCTTAACCTCTACTTAAAAGGCCAAAACTTAAAAATTAGCTTGTTATATTCAGTCAAACAGTTAATTAATTCACCCCAGTTCTCTAATTCACTCCTAGATTTATTGAATTTTGAGATCCACCTGCAGTTACCTTATCAACAGCAAACAATATTTTACTTATTGAGTTCAAGATGTCTGCCAGTTAAAGATGTATGATAGGCAGTTGGAGATATAAGATCAGAAGTCATATATTTGAGAACCATCAACATAAAAAGGGTAATTACATCCCATAGGAGCTGGTGAAATCACTAAGAATAGTAAAGAAGAAAAGAAGAGAGCCCAGGATAGAGACCTGTGGAACACCTAAGATTAGAGGGCATGATCTGTATGAGGAGCCCAAGAGTCAGCAGCGAGGAGGAGAACTAGAAAAGAGTGATGGCCCAAAAACCGAGAGAGAAGATCCCATTCCATCTCTTCTCCAACAGATTGCCCTTCCATCATCCCCACTGTCCACTTGTATTCAATAAAATTTTGGGCTGTCTCCAATGAAGAATACCACCTATATCCAGATAAAGAGCCGTGGAGTTTGAAAAAATTTTAAGAACTATGCCCTTCAATTTAGGAAAAAACCCAGATATCTTATTGTCTGATCTTGTAATCTCTTAAACTTTTTGTTTCTTCCTTAAGGATGTGATTTCTCTCTCATCACACTCAATTTGGATCAATGTACAGCATGGAAACAAAATAAAGACTGACAGATTGCTTTCTGTGGGGGGAGGAAGTAAGATTGGGAGAAAAATTCTAAAATTCAAAACTCAAATAAAATCTTTAGATTACCCCAAGATTTATCTATATTATAATTATGTTAATTTAGAAAACAACTTTTAGTCTTTTGTTAGATGAATGTTTTTCTTGCTTTCAGTTTTATTAATCTCTCCTTTCATAGTAAGACTTTCTAATTTGGTATTTAATTAGGGAGCTTTAATTTTTCTTTTTCTAGCTTTTTTATATGAATGTCCAATTCAATTATTTCCTCTTTATTTTATTCATAAACTTTTAGAGAAATAAAATTTCCCCTATTAACTGCTTTGATTGGCTATCACTAGTTCTGGAATGTTGTCTCCTTATTGTCATAGTGCTGGAAGAAATTATTAACTATTTCTATGATTTGTTGCTTGATCCACTTATTCTTTAAAATTAGGTTATTTAGTTTCCAATTAATTTTAGTTCTATCTCTCTTTTATTATTGTATAATTTTTATTGCATCATGATCTGAAATGATTTATTTAATATTTCTTTCTTTCTGCATTTGATTCTGAGGTTTTTATGCCTTAACAACATGGTCAATTTTTGGTTAGATGTCATGTACCACTGAGAAAAGATATATTTCTTTCTGCCCCATTCAATTTTCTTCAGAGGTCTACCATTTATATCTTTGCTAACATTCCATTCACATCTTTATCTTATATCTTGTTTATTTTATGTTTAATTCTGGGTGAGGATGTTGTGGTACAATTATAATTTTGCTGTGTCCTCTGCTACTCATTTAAGAATTTGAATGTTATACCACTTGACTCATACATGTTTACTATTGAAATTATTTCATTGTATATGTTACCATTTAGGAAAGGTAGTTTCCTTCCTTATCTGTCTTAATGAGATCCGTTTTTGCTTTTGCTTTGTCTGAGATAATGATTGCTAATCCTTTTTTCACTGCAGCTGAAGCATAATATATTCTGCTCTAATCTATTATCTTTACTCTGTATCTCTATTGTAAATATTCAAATTTCTTGTGAACAGCATATATTATAGAATTCTGGCTTTTAACTCACTCTGCTATCTACTTCCATGTTTTTGAACAGTTCATCCCATTCCCATTCATATCTACAGTTATAATTACTAACTCTTGATTTCCCTCTATCCTATTTCCCCTCAATTTGTATTCTTTCTTCTTTCACCCTATCTCTCTGCACAAGTGTTTTGCTTCTGTATGCCACCTCCCTCAGTTTGCTCCCTTTTTCTTGGTACACTACCTTTTTCTTTCCTTTTTCTGCTTTTACTTTTTCCCTCTTTCCTTATCCCCCTTTATAAAAATCATTTGTTTTGAATTTTTTTAATGCTCAGTTCCAAAGTCTCTCCTAAGAAAGCAAGAAATATGAAACAAACCTTACATGTTAAGTCTTGCAAAAATATATGTATTCTTAAGAAATGTATTCTTACCTAAACAAAAATATAGAGTTATGGAAATTATATAGATATATAAAAAGATAGATAGATGGATAATGTGCAACAGATATTCCTCAATGAATGTATTCAAAGGATACAAACAAACAGCACTCAAAAGTTCTCCCACCCCAGTCTCTGGTATAGTGACTTGGAAAGCCATATACTTTTCTCTCTCAACCTCTCCATAGCCACTTACTTACCTGGACACTTCTCTTGGTCTCCTTTATCAATTAGTAGAAAGGAACATTAGGTAAACAGAAGAGCTTCATTACTTTCTGGTATTCATTATATTATATGGTTAATGTCTGTGTAGCCTAGGTTCCTTTAAGCACTTGTATATCACAGAGTTCACTGAGTCCCCCATCAGTAGGTCAATGTAGTATCTTAATTGTTTTCTTGTATCTTTAAAACTGGTAAAAACTAATTGCTCACTCTTTTCCACCATATTCTTTCTGGTAAATTCTATTTGTTGCACCCATTTGGATGCTAAGAACTGAAGCAGTGGAAAAGAAGAGAAAGTCCTGTCCTTCCTCCCCTTCTTTTACCCCTCCTTTGAGAAACAGGCCTGGATATGTTTGTTTCTATTTTTGTTGTTTATCCTCAGCTTCAAGTACCAGACATAATCCCCATGAGGACCACAAGTTTAAGACATGGCAACATTTGGAGCCAGGATTGCAGGTAGGATGGGGCAGGCAGCATGAAAATCTTAAGAAGTCAAGGTATTCTGGGACTTGAGCCCAAGAGGAATTTTGCACCTGGAACTGAGACTGTGCTCTTTTGGAACCTAACTAAACTATGAAAGTAATCCTCTTTCCAATTCCAGAAACCAAAATGGGGAAAGGGATGAGAGGAATTAGGCCTCTCATGTGTGGGGATGAGAAGTTCATTTTAAAAATTATCTTTAGAATTAAATATTCCTTTGTAAAAGCTCCTTGTTAAACTTGTTTATATGTCAATAATCCTTAACATTGCTATTATGGTTTATGGATCTTTACAGTGTTTTTTTTTTTCAAGGACTTAAGTATATGATTTAGAATTAAGAGAGGAGAATCTAGTCCAAAAGTCAAATGACATTTTTTCCCACAGCTCAGGATGAAGTGAGAACAAAGAAGGAATTAAAAAGGTGCATGTCTACCTGTAATCTCTGATCTATTTATACCATACTTTTCTTTAAGGACCCAGAGAAAGATTTAATAGGGAAATGGGGCTTTAGCAGTGATAGATAGAGTGGAATCTATTTTTTCAAATACATCCTGCATGATTAAATCTTCAGTAAAACTTTCCCTTGACTATGGAAGAACAGATTTAATTTTTTTTTTTTTGAGAATAAAAGGAGGAGGGCAAAATGACCTAAGGATGAAAATAGAAATCATGCTATATTCATAGATGAAGCTCCTCATCTCACTAAAGAACAACATAAAAAAGTATCCAACTCTGCTTTTCATTATCAAATTGTAGGTACAATTCAATCTTGAAATTTTTGCAGGATTCTACAATAGTCTTAAATGTAACTTAGTAAAAGTAAACCTGCTTATTTTGGGAGTCTTATTTTCCTTCCATACTCACTATATTATTTATAATTTTCTTAACCTCATAGTCAAATGTACTATGTCTGTTGCAATCACAGGTCAATAGCCCACACTTTGAAAAGGAATTTGCTTTGGTTCACTTTTTTTTCACTCATTTTTGGATAAGGAAGACTTTTTGTCTGAGGGGTCCAGTGCATTATCAGGGGAAACTAAATTGCAAATCTCCCCAGAAGTGGTATTTTATAGTGCCCTAACCTGTTAATGAATGCGACACTTACAAGAAACCAAATACAAAATATTAAAATGGTTTTTGCTTTCAATTATATATCATTTTGTTCAAAAGTTAGCCTGGCACTATTTTAACCTATTTTTGATGATAGCTAAATGCCAAACTGGCTGCATGCAGCACTGGGATGAATGATAAGAAATACATATTAATTAGTATTGCATAGAATAGTGGTGTAAAAACTCAGATAGGTACAAGTGACACATTCTTGAGATTCTTAGTGGACTCAAGGAAATAGGTTTCTCTTTTATTACATTATCAAAGTACCTCAGTAATAGTGATATTGACAATGATAATGATAATGATGGTGATAATAACAAGAGTTTATATGAACATGATTTTGTGCAGTTGGTAGTACTATATGTGTGAATATCTATATGTTATCCAATTTTAGATTTATAACTTTGAGAGGTAGTTAGGGTAGTCAATGTTATTTCTATTTCATGAATGAAGATGCTAAGACCCAGAAAGGCTAGATGATTTGACCAAGCATTCACAATTAGTGAACAACATGTCTGTCATGCATATGTTACAACTCATTGCAACAAGAAGAATGCTTTTCAGATTCTCTAATGATTTTCTAATAAATTAATTAGAAAGTGATGCATATCATTTATCAAAAGCAGCACAGAGAGTCATGTACCTAGAGATAATATGAAACCTAGCTGGAATTTGAATTGAGGACTTCTCATTCTATAGGGTTCTTTTCACTAAAATCATTTACAAAATTTGTGCTCCACTAACAAAGACTTCAAGAACCCAGAGTTACAGCCACAGTATGATAAGGTATTGGAATATATCTTTATTACATGACAACTAGGAGAAGGGTTGCTGGGTGGCCAAGTGGATAGTGTTTGACCTTGAGTCAGAAAGCTTAGTGTTCATATCCAGATACTTTATTGGCTATATGTCCCTGGACAAGTCATTTAACTACCCTCTGCCTTAATTACTTTATGTGTAATACAGGCCTAACAAATACACATCTACCTCCCAGGGTAACTGTGAGGATGAATTATTATTTGTAAAGTATTTGTTGTTGCTGTTCAATCATTTAAATCATGTCTGTTTCTCCATGACCCCTTTTGGGATTTGTTTTTAGGTTTTTGCAAGGCAAATGGGGTTAAGTGGCTTGCCCAAGGCCAGAAAGCAGGTAATTATTAAGTGTCTGAGACCAGATTTGAACCCAGGTCCTCCTGACTCCAGGGCTGGTGCTTTATCCACTGTGCCACCTAGCTGCCCCTGGGATTTTTTTTTGTTTGTTTATTAAATTTATTTTTTATTCTCATTTGGTACAAATTTTTTTTTCATTAATAAAATATTCTTGCTTACAAGTAAACAAAATACCCCTCCCCCCCATGAATATAGATAAACTTGCTAAGGGGAGAGAAAAAAAAATTAAAATTAAAAAATAATAGTAACAATTGTAGGTGTGGCCAGGTGGCGCAATAGACGAAGCACCAGCCCTGGAACCATGAGCACCCGAGCCCATATCCAGCCTCCTAAACCCAAGAATCACCCAGCCATGTGACATGCAAGCCACCTGATCCCCACAGCCCTGCAAAAACCAAAAAGAAGAAAAAAAAAGACCCAAAATAAAATAAAATAGTAATAATAGTAGGGGTAGCTGGGTGGCAGACAGAGCATTGGCCCTTGAGCCAGGAGCACCTGGGTCCAAATCCGGCCCCAGACTCCCAAAGATCCCCCTGCTATGTGGCCCCAGGCAGGCCACCCAGCCCCACTTGCCCTGCACCCTCCCCCAAATAATAATAACAAAAAATGTGCTTCAATCTTTGTTCCAACACCAACAACTCTGTCACAGGTGGATCACATTCTTTATGATAAATCCATCACAAAAGTTACTTCCATATTTTTCCAACGTTGCCATTACTGATCGCAACTCCCTCCTTTCTTATTTCTCCACTACCATGTACTCTATTTTCTCTCTCCTTTCACTCTGACTCTACTGTAAGGTCACTGAGTGACACAGCAGACAGATCCCTGGTCCTGGGGCAAAGAAGCCCTGAGCCCCCCAAGCACCCCTTAGGCCCGGAATCCACCTGGCCCTATGGTCCTAGGCAGGCCTTCCAATCCCAGCCCCTTGCAAGAAGTAAAAAAGAAAATGTGTTATATCTGACCACTCTCCCCCCATGGTCCATCCTCTCCTTCTTTATTCACATCCCCACCCCTTCCCCCTGCTCCCCCCTCCTTCTTACTCCAGATGTCTATACCCCATTGAGTATATATTCTGTTTCCTAGCCATCTCTGATGAGAGCAGAGGTTCCCTCATTCCCTCTTGCCTCCCCCCTTCCATATCATTGCTATAGCTCATTATAATAAAAAAAATCTTATTATGTGAAATATCTTGGACTATTCCCCCTCTCCTTTTACTTTCTCCCATTCCATTTCCCTTTTTTCTATTGACTCCATTTTTACACCATATTTTATCTTTGAATTCAGCTTTCTCCTGTGCTTCAACTATAAAAGCTCCCTCTACCTGCTCTATTAACTGAGAAAGTTCATATGAGTATTATCAGTGTCATTTTTCCATGCAGGAATACATGCAGTTCATCCTCATTAAGTCCCTCATATTTCCCCCCTCTCCTCCAATCTCCATGCTTCACCTGAGTCCTGTATCTGAAGATCAAACCTTCTGCTCAGCTCTGGCCATTCCAAAAGGAAAATCTGAAATTCCCCCAGTTTGTTGAAAGTCCATCTTTTTCCCTGGAAGAGGACATTCAACCCTGCTGGGTAGTTCATTCTTGGCTGCATTCTAAGCTCTTTTGCCTTCCAGTATATTGTATTCCAAGCCCTAAGAGTTGCTGCTAAGTCCTGTGTGATCCTGACTGCAGCTCCACGATATTTGAACTGTGTCCTTCTGTCTGCTTGTAATATTTTCTCTTTGACTTGGGAGTTCTGGAACTTGGCTATAATATTCCTAGGGGTTGGTTTTTTTGGGATCTCTTTCTCAGGGGGATCGGTAGATTCTCTCCATTTCTATTTTTTCCCTCTGCTTCTATAATATCAGTGCAATTTTCCTGTAGTAATTCTTTGAAAATGATGTCAAGGCTCTTCTCCTGATCATGACTTTCAGGTATTCCAATAATTTTTAAATTATCTTTTCTAAGTCTGTTTTCCATATCAGTTGTTTTTTCAATGAGATATTTCACATTTTCTTCTAATTTTTCATTTTTTTTTTGGTTTTGAAGTATTGATTCCTGATTTCTGGTAAATTCATCAATCTCCCTGAATTCTATTCTTTGTCTGAAGGATTTGTTCTCCTCAGAGAGTTTTCTTATCTCTTTTTCCATCTGGCCAATTTTGCTTTTTAAAGCATTCTTCTCCTCAATAACTTTTTGAACTGTTTTATCCATTTGACCTAAGTTGGTTTTTATCATGCTATTTTCTTGAGCATTTTTTTTGGATTTCCTTGACTAAGCTGCTGACTTCATTTTCATGTTTTTCCTGCATCTCTCTCCTTTCTTTTCCCAGTTTTTCTTCCAGCTCCCTCATTTGATTTTTAAAGTCTTTTTTGAGCTCTGTCATAGCCCAAGCCCAATTTCTGTTTTTCTTGGAGTCTTTAGATGCAGGAGCTTCTGGTTCCTCATCTTCAGACTGAATATTTTGATCCTTCTTTGGCTCATTTGCAAAATATTTCTCAATAGTCTTCCTTTTGTTTCTCTGCTGCTTGCCTGGTCCTGGTTTTGGGGTGCTTCCTGAGCTTTTGGGATACTCCCACAAGCGTCTCAGTGTGTGAGGCTCTGTCCTCCCTCCTTGTCTGTGAATGACATGTCCGAGGTAGGGGGGGCCCTGTTGTTCTATGGGGGGGGCCTAGACTGTGATCAGGATCTGAATGTGGTCAGAGCCCCAGAGTCCTGTTCCAGAGGCAGAGGACAGAGCTCTGCAGTCTCTCTTCACTCCCCTCCCTCAGCTCAATTGGCTCATGCCCTGGAGGCTCCTGATCATGGGCTCCTCCACCTGCTTCTGTTTCCGGGTCTGGGTTGCAGAAAAGGCCAAGTTGCTTGCTGTGTGCCTTGAGGGCTGGGCTCCATGTGCTCACTCTGGCAGAGGTCCCCCGCTCTTCCCCCACTTTGTGTCCGGGGTGCAGCTCAGGAGACTCCCCCACTGCTGTGAGCCAGGGCTCCCAGTGCCCTGGGACTGCCTTCAGGAGGCTGAAGTTCTTTCACCCCTCCAACCCCAGGGAGCAGAGCCTTTCTGCTCTTTTCCAGGTTACCTTGAGTAGGAGAACTGCCTCACTGGGTCCCTTTGTGGGTTCTGTCTCTCGAAAGTTTAGTTAAGAGTCCTTAGCTTATGAGTTTTATCAGAGAGCTCCTAAGACTCGATCCCTTCTTGTCACCATCTCGGATTTTTCTTGACAAAGATATTGTAGTGGTTTGTCATTTCCTTCGCCAACTAATTTTACAGATGAGGAAACTGAGGTGAGCAAGATTAAGAGACTTGGCCAGGTCACAAACCTATTAAGTGTCTGAGGCCAGAATGGAATTCCAGGTCCAGTACTCCATTCACTGTGCAACCTAACTGCTTAGGAAGTTTTAAAATGCTGGTTATTAATGCCATTATTATTAGGATAATGTTATTATTATTATTATTATTATTATTATTATTATTGGGCTATAAACAAGTAGGATTCATCTGTTAAAGTATATTATTAGGATTTTTCTTGTTAAAGGAATTTCAGATGATCAAATTCCTTTTTTATAATATAAATATTTTATTTATTTTCCAGTTATATACAATAGCAGTTTCTACCTATCTTTTTTTGCAGATGATTAAATTCTTACTACTCTATCAACTTATATTTTGGATAGTAAACTGCGACTCATGATCTTTGACAATGGACTAAAGAATTGAAAAGTTAAATATTTTTTACAGGATAATATAGCCAGCAAATATCAAATACTAATATTAAAGTGAGGTCTTACTGGAACTAAGAGCAGATCTCTACTCGCCATGCCATGTTGTGCCTGAGATGACAGCTAAATATAATGCAATAAATTAAATTAGGTACTGAGACACTGATGAGGAGTGAACTTGTTATACTCACTTTATCTTTTCAGGTGTTAGAAGAAATGATTCGTAAACAATCAAGTCTGATTAAAAAAATATTTTCCCAAAACGTCTACTACATTTTCTATTTAGACCTGCTGTCTTTGTGAATTAACTGGATTTTGTAACCCCACACAATTTAGCTAGAAGTAATGAAAAAAATTCCCCCCACCCCCACCCCATCTCAAATGCCATTTAGATCATTAGGACAATTGTGAAAGTAAAAGAAATAAAATGAATTGTACTATCATATATTTCTTTAATGTTCTGTGCATTTCATAATATGTATGCCACTATTTGGTAAGATTGTTTTAGAGTATTCTTTTCATCTCAATTATCCATACAAAATTATGAAAGGGAATGATTCACTGCCTGCCAACCTCTGGATTTCAGAATTCTGGGATTACAAGGAACTTTGTAATTACTGATAGGATTACTTTGGCAAGCAAAAAAGTTCTGGCTAACATGGAAAGTTTTCAGGTTCACAGTTAGATGTTGAAAGAATCTAAAAAAATTTGTCTTAAATGTTTGTTTAATAAATTAAGATAATCTAGGGCTCTCACAGGATATAGTAATAGAATTTAATTTCCTGCAGGTTCTATCAGTCTTCAGATAGAGACTTGGTGTGTCAAAGTTTTACCACCAAGTGATGAATTTTGTTTAGCTATAAACAAGTAGGAATCATCTGTTAAAGTACAAAAACACTGAAATGTGTATTGGTAGAGATTCCTAAAAGTGATAAAATCATAGATATTTTGAAAGTTAGAAAATATAACTGATTCTCTTTAAATTCACTATTAAAATTCATATATAGTAAGGCATTAAAGATTAGAATATAGAACAAAAAAAATCAACCAACCAGACTCTATAGAATTTGATTATCCCTTTACTCTTCCTCTCTCCCTTTAACAATAATATAAATTAAGAACCCATAGTCTTTTTTTTTCTTTCCAAGTTTTCATTTCTAAACATCCATACAAAGACATTCTAACCAATGTGGAAAACTACAATTAAATTGACATCTTTAAAGGAAAATACTTGAGATATGAAGGAAATAGAATATAAGAATATTCCAGTTGGATATTTTGAAAGCAAGTGAACCTGTGGCCCATTGGCCATACTGCTTTGGCATTGCTAAGGCAACCACAGGCAGGACTCAAAATTCAGGTACTTTTTTAAATGATATTTTATTTTTTCCAAATGCATATTATGAAAGTTTTTCAATGGCCACCCATATAAATATGTATTTTTTTAAGTTACAAAATTTCCTTCTACCCTCCCTATTCATCCCCATCCCCTCAGCAGCAATCAGGCTAATATTGTACATACACATTTGTATCAAAGATGTTTACAGATGTGTCATTTTAGTATTGGGATTAAGGGAAAGAAATACATAAAAGATTCTATATATATATTTAAAGTGAATGTAGTGTTCATCAGGATTTTGTTTTGTTTCATTATCTTTTTCTTCCTCCTGATGGGGATAGCATTGTCCATAGATAGTCTAATAGGGTAGTCCTAGCTCTCTGAACTGCTGAGAGGAGCTGCTTCCATCAATGTTGATCATCCCACAAAGTTGCTGTTAATGGGTTCATCATTCTCTTGGTTCTGCCCTTTTCCTTCAGCATCAGATCCTTTAATTCTTTCCATGACTCTTTAGAGTCCAACCTCCTATGATTTCTTATAGAACAATAGTATTCCATACTATTCAAGTATCATAACTTGTTTAACCATTCCCCAAAAGTTGGGCATCCCCTCAATTTCCAGTTCTTTGTCACTAAAAAAAGAACTGCTATGAATATTTTGGAATATGTGAGACTTTTCACATTTTTTATGATTTCCTCTAAAAATAGGCCTAGAATTGGAATTGTGGAAATTAAGTCTAGAATGGGACTGCATTAATGCTCCAATCCTCCCACAACCTCTCTAATATTGATCATTTTCCCTTTTTGTCATCTTAGCTGATCTGATAGGTGTGAGGTGATACCTCAGAGTTGTTTAAATTTAAATTTAAATTTAAACAACAATCATTTGGAGTGTTTTTTCATATGATTATATATAACTTTAATTTCTTCATTTGAAAACTATCCATTCATACCCTTTTACAATTTATCAGTTGGGGAAATCTAGGCACTTTTGAGAGGTGAATGTATTAAATGTTTGACCAAATATAGCCCAAGAATGAGGTTAAAAGTAATCAAATGGCCCTTGGCAGAATAAAAGAAGTTTCTCTAAATCTTCTACTAATGTTCTTTTGCTTTTCTTCCTTCATTCCATCCTCCCTCTCTTTCTTCCTTCCATTCTCCTTCCCTTCTTCCCTTCTTTCCTTCCATCCTACCTCTCTTCCTCCTTCCCTCCCTCCCTCCCTCCCTCCCTTCCTTCCTTCCTTCCTTCCTTCCTTCCTTCCTTCCTTCCTTCCTTCCTTCCTTCCTTCCTTCCTTCCTTCTTCCCTTCTTTCTTCTTTCCTTCCCTTCCCTTCCCTTTCCCTTCCCCCTTCCCCTTCCCCTTTCCCCTTTCCCCTTCCCCCTTTTCCCCCTTTTCCCCTTTTCTCCTTTCCCTTTCCCCTTTTCCTTCCCCTTCCCCTTGTCCCTTTCCCCCCTTTCCCCCTTCCCTTCCTTTCCCTTTCTTTTTCCTTTTCTACTTTCTACTCTAATGCCTTAAGGTATCATGGAGATGACCCTGATTTTTTCAAAGGTTATAAATCCATAGTATAATCTCTACCAGGTTCTACCAAGATGGAGAATCTTTTTCACTTGACATTTTCTATTGAATGAGGATCAGTCTAACTAACTTTAACAGAAACTTGATACTAGAAGTTTGGCCATCAGATTGCCTTTCTTTGATCATGGTAATTTGTAAAAGACTTTCTAGTTAATAAGGAATGAAGAAATAGAAGTCTGAATCTATGGAGTGAGTTCTTAAACCACTGAAATCATATACTTATGTGTAAGAGTTATCAATATGATTACTAGATAATGGTGGAGAGTTAAAAAAATCTCGGAGATCATTTTTCATTATGGCTTTATTTCAAATGCATTTGTGGGGGGCGGAGCCAAGATGGCCACAAGAAGGGATCCAGTCTTAGGAGCTCTCTGATAAAACTCATAAGCTAAGGACTCTAACTAAACTTTTGAGAGACAGAACACACAAAGGGACCCAGTGAGGCAGTTCTCCTACTCAAGGTAACCTGGAAAAGAGCAGAAAGTCTCTGCTTCCCGGGGTTGGAGGGGCGAAAGAACTTCAGCCTCCTGGAGGCAGCCCCAGGGAGCTGGGAGCCGCAGCTCACATCATCGGGGAGTCTCCTGAGCTGCACCCCGGGGAGCACCGGACACAAAGTGGGGGAACAGTGGGGGACCTCTGCCAGAGTGAGCACGTGGAGCCCAGCCCTCAGGGCACACAGCCAGCAGCTTGGTCTTTCCCCGAGACCAGGAAACAGAAGCAGGCAGAGCCATTAAGCAGGAGACCCCAGGACATGAGCCCATTGAGCTGAGGGAGGGGAGTGAAGAGAGACTGCTGAGCACTGTCCTCGTTCTCTGGAACAGGACTCCGGGGCTCTGACCACATTCAGATCCTGATCCCAGTCTAGGCCCCCCCCCCAATAGAACAACAGCCCCCCCCCCACCTCAGCCCGTGGCAGAGGGGGGCGCTTATGGTCATTCACAGACCAGGAGGGAGGACAGAGCCTCACACACTGAGACCCTTGTGGGAGTGTCTTAAAAGCTCAGGAAGCACCCCAAAACCAGGACCAGGCTGGGAAAATGAGCAAACAGAGAAATAAGAGGAAGACTATTGAGAAATATTTTGCAAATGAGCCCAAGAAGGATCAAAAACACTCAGTCTGAAGATGAGGAAGCACAAGCTCCTGCATCTAAAGACTCCAAGAAAAACAGAAATTGGGCTCAGGCTATGACAGAGCTCAAAAAAAACTTTGAAAATCAAATGAGGAAGTTGGAAGAAAAACTGGGAAAAGAAAGGAGAGAGATGCAGGAAAAACATGAAAATGAAGTCAGCAGCTTAGTGGAAATTCAAAAAAATGCTGAAGAAAATAGCATGCTAAAAACCAGCTTAGGTCAAATGGATGCAACAGTTCAAAAAGTTATTGAGGAGAAGAATGCTTTAAAAAGCAGAATTGGCCAGATGGAAAAAGAGGTTAGAAAACTCTCTGAGGAAAGCAAATACTTCAGACAAAGAATAGAACTCAGGGAGATTGATGAATTTACGAGAAACCAGGATTCATTACTTCAAAACCAAAAAAAAAATGAAGAATTAGAAGAAAATATGTAACATCTTGGTGAAAAAACAACTGATATAGAAAACAGACTTAGAAAAGATAATTTAAAAATTATTGGAATACCTGAAAGACATGGTCAGGAAAAGAGCCTTGATAGCATTTTCAAAGAATTACTACAGGAAAATTGCCCTGATATTCTAGAAGCAGAGGGCAAAATAGAAATGGAGAGTATCCACAGATCCCCCTGAGAAAGAGTTCCTAAAAACCCAAACCCTATGAATATTATAGCCAAATTCCAGAAATACCCAGCAAGGCTGAATATCCTCTTCCAGGGAAAAAAGAAGGACTTTCAATGAACCAGGGGAATTTCAAATGTTCCTTTTGGAACAGCCAGAGCTGAACAGAAGGCTTGATCTTCAGATACAGGACTCAGGTGAAGCATAGAGAGTGGAGGAGAAGGGAAAATATGAGGGACTTAATGATGATGAACTGCATGTATTCCTCCATATAAAAATGACATTGATAATACTCATATGAACCTTCTCAGTTAATAGAGCAGGTAGAGGGAGCTTTTATAGTGGAAGCACAGGAGAAAGCTGAATGTAAAGATAAAATATGGTGTAAAAATCGAGTCAATAGAAAAAAGGGAAATGCAATGGGAGAAAGAAAAAGGAGAGGGGGAATAGGCCAAGATATCTCATATAAGAAGTTTTTTCTTTATTACAATGATATGGAAGGGGGGAAGGCAAGGGGGGAATGAGGGAATCTTCGCTCTCATCAGAGGTGGTTAAGAGAGGAAACAGCATATATACACAATGGGGTACAGGCATCTGGAGTAAGAAGAAAAGGGGGGAACAGGGGGAAGGGGGGATGTGAGTGATGGAGGAAAGGATGGACCATGGGGGGAAAGTCATCAGATATAACACATTTTCCTTTTTACTTCTTGCAAGAGGCTGGGATTGGCTGGCCTGTCCAGGACCACAGGGACAGGTGGGCCTAAGGAGTTGTAGGGGGCTCGGGGCCTCTTGGCGCTAGGACCAGGAATCTGTCTGCTGCACCACTCAGATACCCTACAGCAGGGTCAGAGTGAAAGGGGAGAGAAAATATAGTACATGGTAGCGGAGAAATATGAAAGGAGGGATTTGCATTCAGCAATGGCAATGTTGGAAAAAAATATGGAAGTAACTTTTGCGATGGACTTATCATAAAGAATGTGTTCCACCCAAGACAGAGTTGTTGGTGTTGGAACAAAGACTGAAGCACATTTTTTTATTATTATTATTATTTTGGGGGGGTGCAGGGCAAATGGGGCTGGGTGGCCTGCCTGGCATCACATAGCAGGGTGATTGTTGGGTGTCTGAGGCCAGATTTGGACCCAGGTGCTCCTGGCTCAAGGGCTAGTGCTCTATCTGCCACCCAGCCACTCCTACTATTATTACTATTTTATTTTATTTTGTGTCTTTTTTTACATTTTTTTTATTTTTACAAGGCATTGGGGTTGGGGTGGCTTGCATGTCACACGGCTGGGTGATTGTTGGGTGTATGGGGCTGGATATGGGCTCAGTTGCTCCGGGCTCCGTGCATTGTGTCACCTGGCCATACCTACAATTATTACTATTATTTTTTTATTTTAATTTTTTTCTCTCCCCTTTACTTTATCGCTCAAGCGAGTCTATATTTTGTGGGGGGTGGGGTATTCTGTTTACTCTTAAACAAGAATATTTTATTAATGTATAAAAACATTATTTGTAAAAAAGAATAAATAAATTTTTTTAAAAAAATAAAGGAATCATAGGCAACAATAAATCCTCAGGATTCTACCTCCCAAGGCAAATCCAGAAACTTTATAAACACAATTATAAAGCACTTCTCACCCAAATATAGTCAGATTTAAATGATTGGAAAAATGTCAATTGCTCATGGTTAGGTTGAGCTAATATAATCAAAATAACAATTCTACCTAAATTAAGTTACTTATTCAGTGTCATACCAATCAAATTACCAAATGCATACTTTACTGAGCTAGAAAAAAAATAGTAGCAAAATTCATCTGGAGCAACAAAAGGTCAAGAATAACAAGAGAACTGAAGAAAAAAATATAAAGGAAGGTGTTGTAGTTTTATAAGATCTAAAATTATACTATAATGCGGTGGTCAACAAAACTAACTGGTACTAGTTAAGAAATAAAATAAAATAAAATAAAATAATAGATCAGTGAATAGGTTCAAAAGAAACAGCAGTAAATGACTACAACTATCTATTGTTTGACAATCCCAAAGACATCAGGTTCTAGGATAAGAACTCAATATTTGACAAAAAAAAAAACTGATGGAAACTAGAAAATAGCATGGCAATAACTAGACATAGACCCACATTTCAAACCCTTTAGCAAAATAAGGTCAAAATGGGTAACGGATAAAGGGTAACACCACAGATAAATTAATACAACAAGTAATATTCTATCTATCAGATCTATGGAAAGGGGATAAATTTATGACCAAACAATAAACTACAAAATAAATGATTTTGACTATATTAAATTGTAAAGTTTTTGCACTAATAAAATCAATACTGCCAAAATTCAAATGAAAACAGCAAGCTGGAAAACTTTCTTCATAAGCAGAATTTCTGATAAAGGTATCATTTTTAAATATATAGAGAATTGCCTCAAATTTATAAGGTTACAAGTCATTCCCCAATTGATAAATGGTCAATGGATATGAATAGACAATTTTCAAGTGAAGAAATTAAAATTATATATAATCATATAAAAATGCTCCAAATTATTATTGATTAGAGAAATGAAAATTAAAATAATTATGAGATATCACCTTACACCTATCAGAGTGGTTAAGATGAGAAAAAGGGAAAATGATAAATGTTGGTGAGATTGTGGGAAGATTGGAACATTAATGCATTGCTGATGTAGTTGTGAATGAATCAAAACATTCTGGAGAGTAATATGGAACTATGCAAAGAAAGTTCTAAAACTGTTTCTTTCCCTTTCACCAGGCAATTCCAATTCTAGGCCTGTATCCAGAAGAAATCATGAAAAATAAGAAAAGTCCCACATGTTCCAAAATATTCACAGCAACTGTTTTTTTTTAATGGCAAAGAATTAGAAATTGAGGGGATGCCCATCAATTGGTGAATGGTTATACAAGTTATGGTGTGAATATTTTGGAATATTATTGGTCTTTAAGAAATCATAGGGGCGGCTAGGTAATGCAGTGGACAGAGCACCAGTACTGGAGTCAGGAGGATCTCAGTTCAAATCTGGTCTCAGTCACTTAATAAATACCTAGCTGTGTGGCCTTGGGCATGCCACTTAACCCCATTGCCTTGCCAAACCCTTAAAAAAAAGAAATCATAAAAGTTCGGACTCTAGAGAAGCATGGAATGACTTGTAGGATCTGATACTGAACAAAGGGAGCAGAACCAATAGAACAAATTACACAATAACAACAATATTGTGAAATGATCTATCTTGATGGAAACAAGTCCTCTCAATAGTTCAGAGCTAGGATAACAGTGTTAGACTAATTTTGGGAAATGTTATCCCCATTCAGAGGAAGAAAAACGAAACAACAAAACAAAACAGCCCTTCAAAATCTGATGAGCACTTAATAACAATTATCTCTTAAGTATCTCTTCCCTTAATCCTAATTCCTGACATCGAAAATGACCAATCAGCAAACATGTTTTTTTCAGAAATATGTATATACAATGCTTCCTTGACTGTTCATTGCTGAGGGGAGGGAGATTAGAAGGGAGGGTAGAAGAAATTTTTTATTTTGCAAGGCAGTGGGGTAAAGTGGCTTGCCCAAGGCTACACAGCTAGGTAATTATTAAGTGTCTGAGGCCAGATTTGAACTCAGGTAGAAATTTTTGTAACTTAAAAATATACATGATAAAAATACATTTTAAAAATTGATATGTGTGTATAACCTGTATTAGATTGCTTTCTATTGGGCAGGGAGAGGGAAGGAAGGGAGGGAGAAAATGTGAAACTCAAAACCTTACAAATAATGATTGTTGAAAACTATATTTACATGTAGTTGGAAAAATACAATATTTTTTAAAAAAGAAAAAAAGAAACAAGGTATAAGAAAAGGTTTTCTGACTTGAATTAATTTTCCTTTTTTCAGGAAATACCTGAAAAGAAAGAAATCTATATCCACCAATAAAAGGTAAGCCCAACAACTAGGAAAGGCAAGTAGTAAAATTAAAGTATGGTAAGAAATCAGTTATGGAAGGAAAAAGGCCTAGACTGGCAGGATTAATCCTAGGGTGTTGTACAATGATTTGCTTTGAACGCACAAAAGCTGATGCTAGTTCTACAATCACCCAAAATTTGGAATATTGATTGGGAGCTGTAAGTAGGTTTGGAGGTTCTTTCCCTCCTCATAATAGTTCTGAACAGGTAAAATCCAATTAAAATGAGCCTCAATTCATCAAACGTTTTAAAAACAGTTTTTAATTAAAAAACAATTTTTAAAAGTTCAGTCAATAAGATTTTTGAGCTCATTATTTGAACTCAATGTGCAATCATTATTCCAAGTCTTCATATGCGATCATATTTGTAAAAATTCTTCACACAATGCCTAATATATAGTAAGTTTATATAAGTGCTTATTCCCCCTCCCCCACCTATTCCTTTCCCTATATTGGAAACAAAAAGATAAGAAAAAAATAAATCTTTGTCTCAAGAGAGTTCCATTTTATTGGAGGAGGCAGAATGAACAAACAGCACACACAAGAGCTATAGAGTGAAAATAAAATGAAAATGGGAGCAACCCCACAAAGAAGAGCCATCATTTCTATTATTCAAAAGAGAGTGGTGATATAGGTTCTTCTCAATTATCTAGTAAACTTAAGAAAATATAGTCATGGCTTAAAACATTAGAGGGTTTTCTTTTCTATTTTTTTTTAGTTTTTGCAAAGCAATGGGGTTAAGTGGCTTGCCCAAGGCCACACAGCTAGGTCATTATTACATGTCTGAGGTCAGATTTGAATTCAAGTATTGCTGACTCCAGGGTGGGTGCTCTATCCCCTACTCCATCTAGCTGCCCTTTTCTATTTTTCTTCACAAGATCTAATGGGTCTGTGAGTTTATATTATAAAAACAGATGTAATAAAAATAAAATAAAAATATATGTAGATAAGCATGCAGTCATTAAATATTCACTATGTAAAAATCATTAGAAAGTTATACAGAGTAGTATCTTTATATATCTATTTCTGATAGAAGTAAAGTTTTCTAGGTTTGTTAGAAAAAAAATAGAAAAGAAAAAATGAAATTGCCTCCAATTTTACAAGATTCAATTTGAACAGTAAAAAATGATAACTCTACATTACAATTCATAAAACATATGTCCTTAAATTCAGCAATACTACTATTAACCTATACCTCATGGATCAAGAAAGAGGAAAAGGAACCATATACCAAGAAACATAAATATATCTATTATTTCTTTATGATATAGAAAAACATTGAAAATTAACAAGTAGCCATCAACTAGAAGAATTACTGAACAAATTATAGCAATGGACCAGTATTATATGGTCAGAAATAAGAAACTGTCAGATTCAGAGAAATCTGAGAGATAATTTGATATGATGAAGAGATTAAATAGGTGAATAATTCAGATAGATTATTAAGAAGAACAATTTTGAAGGAATTAAGACTTCTCATTAATATAGTGACCAAACCTGATTATAGAAGACTGATGATGAAAAATTTAGGATTTTTTTTAAAATAACCAAATTCCCTTTTATGATATTTGAGTTCCTTTTCAATCCAGCAAACAACTTTTCTTGTCAGTTTCATTCATACTTAAAATGTTTACAAAGAACCTACTGGGTACAAAATTGTATGACAGGTACAATTAAGATGGAGAGAAAATTTTGATGGAAACTTGCATTTTTATTTTTTATTTTCATTTTATTTTATTTTTTCCCATTACATATGAAAACAAATTTCAGCATTCACTTCCAAATATTGAGTTGGAAATTCTTTCTCTTTTTCCCACCCCATTCTCCCTCACTGAGAAAGTAAGTTACTTGGTGTAGTTAAAAATGTGGAAAGATGAAAAACATTACTGCAATTGTCATGTCAAATTAAGCATAGCCCCTTCCCCCCAAAAAAGAGAAACCCCAATAAAAATAGAGTGAAAAAAGCAGGCTTCAGTCTATATTCAGAACCATCATCTCTATCTTTGGGATGGATAGTATTTTTTTCAGGAATTCCTTCATAGTTCTTTTGGGTCATAGCATTGCTGAGAAAAGGTAGGTCAGTCATAGCTGATCATCCTGCAAAATTGCTGTTACTTTTTACAAAATACTTTTCTCATTGCACCTGTTCATGTAAGGTTTATACTGAAAGCATCCTGTTCACTAATTATTGTAATATAACATCATTTCATCTTAATTACATACCACAGTTTTTTTCAGTCAATCTCCAATCCCTGGCCATCCCCTCAATCACCAACTCCCTGCCACCAAGAAAGTGCTGCTTTAAATATCTCTATACATATTGATTCTTTTCTTAACATATTTCTTCTCTTCTGGAGTATAGACCTAGCAGTGGCACCTATAGCCCTTTGGGAAAAATACCAAATTATTCTATAGAGTTGGTGAATCATTTCTCAACTTCTCTGACAGTATGTCACTGTTTCATTTTTCCGACATCCCTTCCAAAATTTGTCATTTTCTCCTTCTGTCCCATTAGCCAATCCAGTAGGTGTAAGGTAGTAACTCAGAAATTTTCCAATCTTCATTTTTTCTATCAATAGTGGTGGAGGACATTATTTAAAAATGATTTAAATTGATTGCATTGATAACTTTAGCTGAAAACTCTTCAAACTTCTTGATCATTTAACATTTGGGGAATGAATCTTTTTAATAAAATTTTCTCAGTTCTCTATATTTGAGAAATAAGGTCATTATCATAGTGAAAACTTGTTTTAATACCTTTTTCTCACAGTTACTATTGCTAGATGTAATTCCTGACATACTATTTTCCCCACTTCCATTTATTCTATTCTCTTTTGTTTTATCCTGTCCCTCCTTAAAAGTGTTTTTCATCTGACTACACTGTCCCACAATCTTTCTTCTCTTCTATCACCTTCAAATTCCCCCACCCCCACCCCACCCCAGCTCATCCCTTTCCTCTTCTACTTTCCTCTGGGTAAGATAGATATCTATATCCAATTGAGTGGAAATGTTTTTCCTTCTCTGTGCCAATTCTGATGAGAGTAAGACTATTCCCTCCTACTCCTCACCTCCACCCACTTCCATTCTACTGCAAAAGCTTATTCTTGCCTCTTTTATGTTAAATACCTTAGCCCATACTACCTCTCCTTTCCCCTTTTCCCAGTATATTCTTTTCTCATGCATTAATTCCATTTTTTAAATATAAATTCAATTCTCACCTATACCTTGTTTAGTTACGCTTCTTTTAACTGCCATAATAAATGAAAAAGTTCATAGGAGCTATTAGTATCATCTTCCTATGCAGGAATATAAAAAGTTCAACATCATTCAGTTCCTTATGATTTGCATTTCCTGTTTACCTTTTTTTAAAACTTTTCTTGAGTCTTGTATTTGAAGATCAAATTTTCCATTTAACTCTAGTCATTTAATCAGAAAAAATTTGAAAAGCCCCTCCTTCACTGAATCTCCATCTTTTTCTCTGAAAGAAAATATTTAGTTTTGCTGGGTGATTGATTCTTGATAGTAATCTAAGCTCCCTTGCCTCCTGGAATATCATATTCCAAGCTTTATGATATTTTAATGGAAACGTTGTTAAATCTTAGGTAATCCTCACTGTGGTTCCATTATATTTGAATTGTCTTTCTGGCTTGCAATATTTTCTTCTTTATTTGAGAGTTCTGAAATTTGGCTATAATATTCCTGACAGTTTTCATTTTGGAATCTCTTTTGGGAGGGGATCAGGGGATTCAGTGAATTTCTAATTTAGCCTTTGTTTCTAGGATAGTGTGGATTTTTTTCTTTTTGCCATGGCTTTCAAGTAGTCCCATAATTTTTAAATTATCTCTCCTATGTCTGTTTTCCAAGGCAGATGTTTTTCCAATGAGATATTTTAATTTTCTTGTAGGTTTTTTTTCATTCTTTTGGTTTTGTGTTATTATTTCTTGATTTCTCACAAAGTCATCAGCTTCCCTTACCTCCATTCTAAATTTAAAGGAATTATTTTCTTCAGAGAGTTTTGTGTCTCCTTTTCCATTTTATTAATTCTTTTTTTAAAACCATTCTTCTGTGGGCAGCTAGGTGGCACAGTGGATAAAGCACCAGCCCTGGAGTCAGGAGTACCTGAGTTCAAATCCCATCTCAGACACTTAATAATTACCTAGCTGTGTGGCGTTGGGCAAGCCATTTAACCCCATTGCCTAGCAAAAAAAAAAACAAAAAAAAACAAAAAAAAAAAACCTTAAAAATTACAACTATTCTTCTCCTCACTGGTCTTTTACAATACTTTTTTGCATTTGACCCAAACTGTTTTGTAAGATGTTATTTTTCTCAGTATTTTTTTCTATCTTCTTCACCAATCTGCTCAGTTTTCATGATCTTCCTGCATTGTTCTCATTTCTCTTCCCAATTTTCCCTCCCTTCCTTCCTTCCTTCCTTCCTTCCTTCCTTCCTTCCTTCCTTCCTTCCTTCCTTCCTTCCTCCCTTCTTTCCTTTCTTCCTTCTTTCCTTCCTTCCTCCCTCCCTTTGTCCATTTTCCTTCTCTTCCTTTTTTTCTTCTCAAATGTGGGTTTTGGGAATAGTGGAATGAAAGGATGTAGAGAAAGTTGGAGAAAAATAAAGGAAAATAAAATAGGGTAATTGAAGTATCCTTTTCAAAAAATTCTTTGGGGGGTCATAGAGCCAAGGTGGCAGAATGAAGACAGGTTTTCTCCAGAGCTCTCTCCAAAATATTCCAAAAACTTTAAAATTAGGACTCTAACTAAATTTTCAAGAGAAAGAACCCACAGAAAGATACAATGAGGTAATTCTCCAGTCCAAGGTAAACTGGAAGATCATGGGGAAGCTCTAATCCAGGGGGTTGGGGGGTGGGGAGCTGCAGTACAACCAGGATCACTGAGTGGGAGTGAAGGAGGTCCAACCTTCTGGAAACAGTCCATGGGGTATCTGGGTTCTTGGGAGCATCAACCTGTGGCAGCAGAAGCATTTTCCTGATCTGCCAGTTCAAGGAACACCAAGATCAGCAAAGAAACTTCTGCCAGAGTGAGTGAGGAGCCAGTGTGGCCTTTAGCCCAACTGTGGCCCTCAGCCTAACCCAGATCTCAGGAAACAGAAGCAGTTCCACAGAGCCACCAAGCAGGGAGCTGCCCAACTACTGCTCCCAGAGCCTTCAGCCCACAGAAGGTAAGGGGGTAGGGGGAGATTGTTGTGGTCTCTCTTCTGTCCCTGGAACAGGACTATTATGCTTTGTGTATATTCAGACACTGGTCATAGTCTGGGCCCCCATACTATCATAGCACAGCAGGAACCCTCCTCACATCTCCAGGGCAGAGGGGTATGCTTGTGGTCATCCACAAACCTAAGCATGGACCAGGAAAGCTGTCAGAGTTTCTCATAAGACTTTGAAGGATCTGAGGTCTTTGCAAGTCCCAACAGAACTCAAAAGCTTGGAAAGCACCCCCAAACCATGGCACAGTCTGGGGAAATGAGTAAAAGACAAAAGGAACCTGAGCATAGACAATTACTTTGGTCCCATTGAGGATCAAAACACTTAGGAGATGAGAAAATTCAAGCTTCTGTATCCAAAGCCTCCAAGAAAAATAGGAATTGGGCTTAGGCTATGGAAAAGTTAAAAAAAGATTTTGAAAAACAAGTAAGGGAGATAGAGGAAAAATTGGGAAGAGAAATGAGAGCAAGGCAGGAAAAACATGAAAACCAGTCAGCAGCCTAGTCAAGTAGATCCAAAAATATGCTGAGGATAACAACATGTTAAAAAGAAATTTAGGTCAAATGGAAAAAGAAGTCCAAAAAGCTAATGAGGAGAAGAATTACTTAAAGAGCAGAATTGGCCAGATGGAAAAGGTGATAAGAAAGCTCTCTCTGAAGAAAACAACTCCTTCAAATGTAGAATAGAGCTAAAGGAAGCTGATAATTATGCAAGGAATCAAGCAACAGTACCAAAAGAATGAATAACTAGAAGAAAAAGTGAAATATCTCATTGAAAAAAAAACAACTGACCTGAAAAACAGATCCAGAAGTGATAATTCAAAAGTTATTGGACTACCTGAAAGTCATGATCTGGAAAAGAGCCTTGACTTCAATTTTAAAGACTTTCTACAGAAAAATTTCCCCTGATATCCTGAAAGCAGAGGGTAAAATAGAAATTGAGAGAATCCACTGATCTTGTCCTGAAAGAGATGCAAAACAATAACCTCCAGGAATATTATATTCAAATTTCAGAACTCTCCAGTAGAGGAGAAGGTATTACAAGCAACCTGAAAGACACAATTCAAATAGCATGGAGCTACTGTCAGGATGACACAGGACTTAGCAACATCCACATTAAGGATTTGTAGGGCTTGGAATATAATATTTTGAAAGGCAAAAGTGCTTGAAATGCAGCCAAGAATCAACTACCCAGCAAAACTGAACATCGTCTTCCAGGGGAAAAAGACGGACATTCGGTGAAATGGGGGAATTTTAGATTTTCCTGTTAAAGTAGCCAGAGTTGAACAGACCATTTGATCTTCAAATTACAGGACTCAGTTGAAGCATAGAGAGGCTGGAAAAGCAGGGTAAATTTTGAGTGATTTACTGATGATGAACTGTGTGTATTCCTGCATGGGAAGATGACACTGATAATACTCACATGAAATTCCTCATTTATTATAGCAGTTAGAAGGAGCATATATATACAAGGCATAATAGGGAGCTGAATTTAAAGGTATAATATATTGTAAAAATAGAGTCAATTGGTAAAAAGGGAATGCTCTGGAAGAAAGGGAAAGGAGAGGTAGAATAGGCTAAGATATTTTGTGTAAAAAGAGTCAAGAAAAAGCTTTAGCAATGGAGTGTAAGGGGGTAGGTGAGAGGGAATGAGTGAGCTTTCATTCTCATCAGAAATGGCTCAGAGAGGAAACAACATTCATACTTATAGGGAATAGAAATCTAGAGGAAAAGGAGAGAAGGGATGAAGAAAAGGGACAGGGAGGGGGGCAATGTAGGTGATAGAGAAGAGGATAGATCATGGAAGGTGTTAGTCAGATAGAACACATTTTCTTTTTTTGCTTTTTGCAAGGTGGTGGGATTGGGTGACCTGTCTGGGACATCGGGGTTGTGTGGTTGCTGGGTCTCTGGGATGGGATATAGTCTTGGGTCCTCCTGGCCACAGGACTGCTGCTCTGTCTGCTGTACCAATCAGTCCCAAAGCATACTTTTGAAGAGGGCCAGAATGAAAGGAGAGAGTAAATAGAATAAATCTTAGAGGGGAGGAATGGATGGAGGGAATTAACATCAGCAATAGCAACTGTGGAAAAATATGGAAGTAACTTCTGTGACGGAATTATGGTAAAGCATGTGATCCACCGCAGAGACAGAGCTGATGGTATAGGAACACAGTTTGAGGCATATTTTTTTCTCTTTATTTCACTTTATTTCTTGAGAGCTTTTCTATATTTGTGGGGGTATGGGGGATTATGTTTACTATTTTTTTTAATTTACTTTATATATTTTTAAAAATTTCATCACTTATACATGTATATTTCCAAGTTACAAAATTTCCCTCCACCCTTCCTTCCCACCCCCCTCTCCTCAGTAGAGAGGAGTCAGGTTAGCATTTTACATATATATTTTGTTAAACATATTTACAAATTAGTAATTTTGGGCATGAGGAATTAGGATTAAGGTAAGGGATACATAAGAGATAATTTTTATAAATTGATCATCAGATTCGTTAGGAGTGTTTTTTGTGAGTTTTGTTTTGTTTTGTTTTTCTTCCTCTGGTTAGGAGCTCTCTGGACTGTCGAGAGGAGTTGTTTTCATCAAGGTTGTTCATCTCATAATTTTGTTGATGTGTACATTGTACTCTTGAGTCTACTCTCTTCTCTCAGCACAAGATCCCATAAATCATTCCATATTCCTTTAGAGTCCAACCATTTATGATTTCTTATAGTAAAATAATATTCCATCATACTCATGTACCATAACTTGCTTAACCATTCCCCAATTGATGGGTATCACCTCAATTTCTAATTATTTGCCACTGCAAAAAGAGCTGCTATGAATATTTTGGAACATGTAGGGCTTCTCCCATTTTTTATAATTTCTTCAAGGATATAGTCCTAGAATTGGAATTGCTGGGTCAAACGGTATGAACACTTTTATTGCTCTTTGGGCATATCTTCCCTGTGTTTTCCTACAATAATATTGCTATCCAGAAAGGTTGAATCTGTTCACAATTTACAACTCCACCACCAATGAATCAATGTCCCAATCCTCCCACAACTCCTCCAACACTGATCAACTTCCCTTTTTCTCATCTGGGCTAATCTAATAGGTGTGAGATGAAACCTCATTGTTGTTTTAATTTGCATTTCTCTGATCAATAGTGATTTGGAGCTTTTTTTTCATATGATTATATATAGCTTTAATTTCTTCATTTAAAAATTGTATGTTTATATCCTTTATCCATTTATCAATCAGGGAATCACTGATTATGTTTACTCTTACAGCAAGACTATTTTAGCAATGTGTAAATAAATAAAAATTTAAAAATAAAAAATAAATATTTTTTTAAAAATGCCTCAAAGAGAACATGGGGAAGACCAGAAAGAATCACAAACTGATGGGAGTGCTTTTTAAAATTACATTCTGATTCTCTTCATATTTAAAAGAAAAGCAATGAGTATATAATAAAGACCTGGTTTTATGTAATTTCTGCTTTTGTTATACTATGAATATGAAAGTACCCACATTATTTGTTAAGTTTATAATATGTAAGCTTATTTAGAAAAATTGATTTTGTATCACAACTATCCAGGACCTATCTATTAAGGAACGGAGATAGCATAAGTATTTTCTTCTGGGAGACACACCAGTAGATAAGGCAAAGATGTCTGATCTTAAGTATCTTAAAGCTGAGTTGGGGAGACAAGAACTATATATATGAAAATAGAATTTATAATAGACAATATGATAAGAAAAAATAAGAGGTGCAGGTAGTTACATAATACTTGAAGATTTCAGAGTGTTCAAACAGAAAGTTATTTGTACTGAGGTGACTGATAATGGCTTCATGAGAGGTAGGATCCATAAACAATAAAAGATATGTAGAAAATTCAATGAAAAGTCTCTTTCTCATTTGATCTTCCTTTATATTATTACCATACACATTGATGTAGTAATTAGAAGAAATAACTGGTCACACAATAAATGGCCTACAGGAACTGATTGTATTTATACATTTGTTATGGAAGACATGGATATTTAATCTTTATCTCCCCAAATGACATAATTAATGAACATGGACAGGTCTCATAATTACTCGTTCTTTTCTTCCTTTTCATTCTTTAGTCTTACTTTTACTTCTTGAACAAAAATTATGAAGCTATTAACATGTAACTCCCTTGATTCTATATAGGTTTGGAAATCTGTAAATGAAGATAACAATATTTTAACAACTTTTATATAGATAAGTGGTCCGGTAGAAGAAATGCTGGGCCTGGAGACAGGAAAATCTAAATTTGAATTTCAGACATTTGCTAACTGTGTCACCTTGTACAAATCCAATAACCCTATTTGCCTTGGTTTTGTCAGTTTTGTCAACTATAAAATGGGGAGAATAATAGGAGCTACTTCTCAGGTTTGTGGTGAGAATTCAATGAAATCATAATTTTCAAGTGCTCAGCACAGTGTCTGCCCACCCACCCCCACTTGTAGTATTGCACTATTACCACCTCCATAGAGCATGTCAAAGAATATTGTAAATATTAGCTATTTTCATCATGATGATGATGTTGAGGACATGTCAAGAAAAAATTATTTTATGACTTAATGCCATTAATTCAGATGGAAGAAATTCAGACTGAGTTATTGCCTTTTGGTTTAGTGTTATTATTGCTTTTAAATGGGGAATATAGTTGGCATACTTGCTGTCTTATTTTAATTGGATTTTACAGATCTCTTTTGACCTCCTGAGAAACAACTTATGGTATTAACTTGTGACTTTCTTGATCCTATTATTGAATAGAATTTTTTTTAATTTTATATTTCAAATTATGCATTACAGGTGAGTATGTGTGTTTATAGGGGGGCAGGAAGGACTCATTGGATCAGCATAAGAGGTATAGGGAATTCAGATTAACTTAGAAAAAAATCCCAAATGCTTGGATGAATACTAGCTGATCTTCCCTGTATTTTCCTACAATAAGCAAGCCTAAGCCTTTTATGGTTATTTTAATCATCAGACTGGAATCCTCTTCAATTCTAGAAGAGTACCTTATTCCCACATTTGAGAGTTTCTTTTTCTTCTCCATTATTTTCTCTCTCTCCTATTTCTCTTTCACCATCTTCCCAATATGAAGCTTAGAGCACATTTCAATTGTGAATTAAATGACCAAATTAAATGGGAAATTTATCATTGAAAAACATATTCATACTTATGGAGGATCAGAAGTTTAGTTTTGTGTCCAAAACTCTAACCCAATTTCAGCAGAGAGTAAGGTTAATGACTTTTCTGCTCTCTTCTTTATTGTTTTCTCTCTTGTATTTATCACCCTTGTCCTCATTCCCGCCCCCATCTTGTGTTCATTATTCTGTCTTCATCTCCTCTTTCTTTGAATTGTGCTGTATCACCGGATTATTGCCAGCTACTATGTTCAGATTACTGTTTGTGTACTTGTTTCACTGATAAGGTGCCTTATCTCTATTCTGGAATACCTTGGTTTTCTGTCTAAAGGTTTTGTCTCAGTTATTCTTTCCTACCTCTTGCAGCCTAAGGGAAAAAAATGAAGGAGAGAGAGGGAGAGTGAGTAAGAGAGAGAAAGATAAAAAGAGAGACAGAGACAGAGAGAGAGAGAGAGAGAGAGAGAGAGAGAGAGAGAGAGAGACAGAGAGTGAGAGAGAGATAGAGACAGAAAGACAAAAGCAAAGAGAGATTAAGACAGATAGAGATAGAAGAAAGAAGGAGAGAGAGACAGACAGAGAGAGAGAGAGAGAGAGAGAGAGAGAGAGAGACAGAGACACAGAGACACAGAGACACAGAGAGAAAATATAAAAAGTCAAGGAAAGAGAACCTATCCAGTTCCTAGTCATTTACCTATTTTCACATATAGCAAAGAGAAAAGAAATGAGATCTTGTGTCCTAGGACATTAAAATAAAGGTAATTTATAATATGATCCTGCAGTTTCTTTTTTACCTCTCAGGGAAAAGAAAATCTGAAGGGTGCAATGCTATATTCTATTAAATCTCTTCTGAAAAGAGACTGAAATGTCTCTGTATTATTACAGTGTCTTCAATTAGGGGAGATTTAAGACTTCTTTTCTTGTTGCTTACGTTAGATCAAAACCCTTAACTCTCTTTGCTTTTATTTTCCAGAGTGTTAATTGTATTTGTAACCCTTATGTTTTGTGTACTTATTTATTCAACTGGCATTTATTAAGCACCTACAGTGCAGGTCCTCTGTGCAAAGCACTGGGGACCCAGAGACAAAAACAAAATAGGAACTTACATTATCTTAGGTAGAAGAAAATATGCATGTATTTGTAGATTAAATTGTATCTAAAGTAAATTCAAAATAATTTGTGGAAGTTGTGAAAATAATCGAAACGTGGAAAGATTAACAAAGGCATTATTTAAGAGGTTGTACTTTAATTGATTTTTGAAAGAACCCAGATTCTAAATGATGGTGAAAAGGGAATTCCTTTTAAGTGTGAAGGATGGATGGTCTGGAAAAAAAGATGGAAGTTGAAGATAAAAACGTTCTGTCTTAGTGGTGAGCACATCAATTAGGTTGGGTATTAGAATGAATGAAAGAGAATAATAATAAATAAAATGCATGGAAAGGTAAACTGGAACCAGATTGTGAAGGACTTTAAAAGTCAAATATAGGAGGGTTTGTTCCCCTTCCTCCCCACAAATAGCTATTCTACCCTTTCCTTTACTAAGTTGCTCAGTGCAAATTAATGCCAGATAATTTCTGTTGTCTTCCATATTAGATGTCTCTGTCTTCAAAATAAATTGTTTCAGTTCTTAATCTGGGTTAAGTAAAAAAAAATACACACTTGTGTATCTTACTCTAGTTCAGTATAATCTATATCTTTATAATCTATAACTTTACTCACTTAAAAATTCTATTCTGATAAAGTTTCCATAGGCTTCATTAGACTGCTGAAATGTTCAATTGCACCAAAATGTTTTAGCTATTACTTTAGAAACCGGATATCTTGGTAGCAAATGAGAATCAAGCAAAAAATGGAAGGAAGGAAGCAATGTAAAAGCTAATAATGAATAGCATTCAAGACTACCTAGTTGTCAGCTGGGAAATAGTAAACTAATGTACCCATCCCAGGGTGGAGATTAACCAGGATCTAATTGATAAAGAGCATGATATAGTAGTATAAGTCACTGAATCTGGATGTTAAGGTAACATTTTGACTCTCCATATTATCTATATTTGAAAATCATTTCACTTCCTTGGTCTCAGTTTCACCACCTGTAAAATAAGAGTGAAGGGTTTAAAAATATCTGACCTTTTTAGGTTTAAATATCTTAACTATGGAGGGTTTAAAGAGTACAGGTTGAAAAAGCCAATAGAGGAAATTTACCAATTTAAACAAAAAAATCTTCACAATTCATAATACTTAGAACATGTCAATATTTAATATGAAAAGTGGGTAGTAGATGGTGGTGGAGTCTCTGTTATTTGGAATGAGGACTGGTCCTACCCATGTTTTCTGTCTTCTGACTGGGAGATAGTAATTGAGAAATATTCTTCAAAGGAAATGCTGTGTGTTTATGTATAGGCATCGAGTTAGACATTCAATAGAGACATCTTTTGGAAATGGGAAATGATGAAAAATCCAGATACTATATCACATTTTTAACTGATATAGTTCTCTTTCTTCTTGGATGAGAAAAATACTTCAATATGGTATGTTGAACACCTTAAGGAACACATTCAGATCAGCAATCTTGCCTTCTCTTTCTCTCAGAAATGTCTTCTCTGTTTCTTTCAGATGACTGCCATTTTTTTTTAATCACTAAGAGGTTTACTTTTTTCAAAGAAGCATTTTTAAAATGTTAAATGAACAGGAATTCAAAAGTTGCAAATGTGCAGCTGCAATCTGTGGCAGAGATGTGCACATCTAATTTGCAAAATATGGGACAATTTACAAAAATCTATGGATTGGCAGCTGCAGATATTTACAACTTCTCTCAATTAACTGCATAAAATCAAAGAGGAGAGAGACTTTCCTAGCTTTGGCAGGGCTATGAGTACAGCACATTTCCCCTCAACTAAGCAGGCCCATGATATTAAACATTAGGGAATACCCCATTTTAAGGTGACATTATTAATGTATGTGGGCAAATCAGGATTACATAATATAGCCAGTAGCTAATATAAGCAAGAAAGACTAAGTTGCCAGTGTATTTGGGGAGAGGAAAATTCTCTAAGGTATGAATTTATATTCTTTCCTGTCTTGTAAAGGGACTTTCCTTTCAAAACCAACACACCAAGAATGGTGGAATTGGATTTAGTAATTAAGAGCTTATCCAAACTCTGCTCTCCATGCAACACATCATTCTCATTGACTCACTATTTATTGCTGGGAGTATATAAATACTGAATATCAGACCTTTTTCCTTTGTAAGCTTGAAGTAACACACACACACACACACACACACACACACACACACACACATGTCTTAGTGCTTCTGATGACCAACAAAATTTTAGAATGGATAAATGAAATTTAAATTGAAAATAATGAATAAAGGACACAAAGTGAAGTGTCCAACTCACTATGAAAGGAAAGAATAGATTTGCTAAGGAAGGGAAGAAAACAAGCATTATTAGAATTTACTGCCAGCCATCATTTTTTTAACTTTCTAAACATGATCTTATTTGTTCCTCAAAGATAAATGCTATTATTCTCCACATACTACTCTATTACATTTTACAGTTAGCAACCAGAGAATGAAGAAGTTAAATGACTTGCTAAGGGTCACACAGGTAAAGTGTTTGAATGAGACCTGATTGATTTAATAATTTTTTATTGTTTTTGTACCATTTAAAGTTCATTACAAAAATTTAAACATGCACATTTAAAATTTGAAAGGATTTTAGAAATGATTTAGTCAATCAATCATTTTAAAAATGTGATTTAACTTTTTTCAAATTACATGTGATAGTTTTCAGCATATTCATTATTTTGCAAGATTTTGAGTTTCACATTTTTCTACCACCCTCCCTTCTCAGAACCCCATCTATAGCAGTCAGCAATCTGACATAGTTGTACTTATTCAATGTTTAACATATTTCCATATTAATCATATTGTGAAAGAAGAATTAGAATTAAGAATTAGAATTAATTTTAGAAAAGAGAAAAAAAGAAAAAGGTTTTAAACAGTGAACACAGTATGCTTTGCTTTGCATTCAGATTACAAAGATTTTCCCTGAAGGTAGATGACATTTTCCATAACAGATCTCTCAGAACAATCCTTGATCACTGAACTGATAAGAGGAACAGCATTCATTATAGGAAAAAATCTCACAATTTTGCTATTAATGTGTAGTGTTTTCCTGGTTCTGCTCACTTCGCTCAAGTCCTTCTGGGCTTTTCTGAATTCTGGCCACTCATGATTTATTATAGAACAAGATCACAACTTGTTCAACCATTTTCCAAATGATGCTATCCCCTCGAATTTCAATTCTTTGCCAATGCAATAAAGAGCTGCTATAAATATATTTAAATGCGAATCTTTTATCCCTTTTTATGATCTCTTTTGGTAAATATAGACACAGTAATAGAATATTGCTATTAGTAATAGCATGCTATTAGTGTTGCATAGTAATAGTAATAGTATTGCTAATCAAAGAGTATGCAGCATTGATTGTCCTTTGGGCATAGTTCTAAACCGGTCTCCAGAAATATTGGATCAGTTCACAACACCAACAATGCATTTCTCTAATCAATACTGATTTAAAGCATTTTTCATATGATTAACGATACCTTTAAGTTCTTAATGTAAAAACTGCCCATCCATATCCTTTGACCTTTTTTCAATTGGGGAATACTTGTATTTTTGTCATTTTGACTCAGTTCTCTATATTTTAGAAAAGAGACCTATATTAGAAACACTAGCTTTGACAATTGTTTCCCAGTTTTCTGCATTCCTTTTAATCTTGACTGCATTAGTTGGGATACTGATAAAGATTGGGATAAAGTTGGGAAACTTTTTAATCTAATGTAGTTAAAGTAATCCATTTTGGAATTTATAATGTTCTCTATCTCTTATATTGTTGTTGTAAACTCCTTCCATCTCCATATTTCTGACAATTTCTTGTTCTAATTGGTTTATGCCATCCCTCTTTTAGATCTGGTACAGTTAGTCATATTCTTTTGCATTTTTTTCATGTATTCCCTTGATGTTCTTGACCTTTTGTTCATCCTAATTTATCTGCATTATATATATGATTTTAGATATACTGCTTATTATTTTAAGGAATACTCTATTCCTATATTCTCTAGTGTTTTTATTAAGAATGTGAGTTGTATTTGATCAAACATTTTCAACATCAATTGAATCATATTATTTGTTAGTTTTGTTATTGAAATAGCCAATTATGCTACTTATTTTCCTAATATTGAGCTACTCCTGTGTACTTGGTATAAATTCTACCTGATCATGGCTTATTATCCTAGTAATAACTTCTTGTAATCTCTCCTAAAATTTTATTAAAATTTTTCATCAGTGTTTATTAGGGAGATTGGTCTATAATTTTCTTGTCTCTCTTAGTTTTTCCTGGTTTTAGATATCAGCACCACAATGGTATCATGAAATGAATATGGCAGAACTCCTATTTTAAAAATGATTTATGTAGAATTGGAATTAATTATTTCTTAAATGTTTTGTAGAATTCACTTCTATATCCATCTGAGTCTAGATATTATTTTCTTAGGAAACTTATTGATCAGTTTCTTAAATTTCTTTTTTCTGAAATGGGGTTATTTATTTTATTTACCCTTCTGTTAATCTGGATAGTTCATATTTTTGTAAATATTCATGCATTTCATTTATATTGTCATTTTTTGGCATAGAGTTAGGCAAAATATCTCTGAATTGTCACTGTAATATCCTCCTCATTGATGATGAGTCTACCCTTTTTCATTCTTCATACTAGTAATTTGGTTTTCTTTATTCTTTGTTTTTTTATAAATCAGATTACCTAAAAAGGCATTTTACACATTTCTACTTTTTGATTTTGTTTTATGGAATCTTGGAATTTCATAGAGTCCTTAGTTGCATTTGCTCCATTCTAATTTTTAGGATTTTATTTTCTTCAGTTATTGTTTTTGTGTTTCCTTTTCCATGAATAATTTGCCTTCTTTGATGAGTTTTTCTTTTTCCAAATGATTAATTTTAATTTAAAAATTGCTTCCCTTTTCCATTTAGCCAATTGTACTTTAAATGTATTGTTTTCTAGAGCAAATTTTTTTATTATTATCCTGAAGAACTTTCATTTCTTTTCTCAATTTTTCTTCTTTCTCTCTTCTTTGGTTTTTAAAATCCTTTTAAAATTCTTCCAGGACATCTTTTTTTTTTTTGTATTTGAGACCAGTCTATAAGCCCTTTTGAAGCTTTCTATGTAAGCATTTTTTTCACTGCTTTCCTCTTCTGAGATGGTTCTTTTTGTTATCACTTTTTTTGAAGTTTTGCTCATTTTGATAGTTGAGCTATACTCCCATGACACAGGGGATATAGTCCCAAGATGGTGCTCACAGCTCAGGTCTGGTTCATGGTTTTCTGCTCTAGTATCTCAAGTGCTCACTATTTATTCCTTACCTTAGGGCTGTACCCCAGTCCCAACTACTGCATCAGTATTCTTAGGCTCAAACTTCACCTTCAGAGCTGGGATTGGGACCCTCACTGCTGGCCTGCTGAGCCAAGTCCTGAGCTTTGCTATGGCTTTCCCCCGCATGAGACAGACCTTTTCTGAATTTCCTCCAAGATATATTAAGCTGAACAATTATTTCATTCTGGATTTTTTTGAAGTTTCTGTTCCTCTTTAGGGTCCATTTAGAGGTTTCTTTTAAAGTTGCTTCAGGAAAAAAAACTCCAAGAGCTTCCTAACTTCATGTCACCATATTACCTTCACCCAAGAAGTCTACCTCAATCAAGTATTAAATTAATAAATAAAAATACCAATTTATTAAGCTCAACCTACATGACACTTTGTAGGAAGAAGAAATGTGATGATTATCCTTGTCCTCAAGATGCTTCTATTCTAGTGGGGGAGATGGCATGAATGTATCTAAATATGTATGTATGTATGTATCCCTGTCTATCTATAATAGATTGCGATATATAGATATGAATATACATTTAACTATTGCTAAAGAATGGAATGGGGCATTGGTGGTTTACTGGTAGCATTCTCATTACACAAGAATGAGACTCCTAGGTTTCAGATCCAGTAAAACAAATGTGATTTAAGTAAAAGCAGAAAGACAGGAGATAGAGTGCTAAAAATTGCACAGGATAAGGGAAAACTACTTAATGATGAGCTGTACCAACAAGAAGAATGGGCTACTTATGGAGGAAATAGAAATATTCATTCTCCCTCAGCAGATATATTTATGAAAAATCTATTTGTTGATATTGGAGTAGGAATTGTTCAGTATTGGTTCATTTTGCTCCTGTGTTCACTTGTAACATTGAAATTCTGACATTCTAACATTGGAAGTATATTGTGCTTCCACTTCACCCACAGTATAGAAGAAAGCTACTGATTTGATGACTAGAACTTGAAGCACTTTAAGTATGAATAGAGAATTCAAATTAGGCAGATTTAAATTCAAAGTTGTTACTCAGGAAACCTGGATCCTTCAATAGAATAATGGAGGATTTAAATATAATATAAAAGGGAAGCTCCATAAAGTGAAGACCAAATGTATTATATATATAGAGAGAGAATATAAAAGGTTTTTTTGCCTTCTGTGAATTTAAGGGTTTGGGAGTTTATCATTTATGTTCAGTTTTTTAAAGTAGTTCTCTCCAAAGAAGATTTTGGCTCTCTAGTCATATCAAAGGATCCAACATAGTAAGAAGAATGAGTAAATGAAGGAATAAAACAATATAAATCACTTTGTGCAAAACACTATTCTAACACTGGGATAGAGAGAAGCACAAAAATTCAAGCTTTCAGGGTGCTGGGTTTTAATGGGAGGGGACAATATATTATGTGGTTTCAGTACCAAGTCTGAAATGAAATGTTCCTCATAGGGTCATTAAGGTATGATGGAAAAATGGAAATGATGGAATGATGGAAAATGATGGAAAATGATGGAAAAAAAATTTCTATTTTTAGTACTGAACTATGTTGCCAAGTACCCAAGTCTTTCCTAATGAGAACTTTCTTTTCTGGATTTTTAGTAGATTCAGTTTCTGAGAAAGTAGGGACTATATCACTTATAAGAAGTTGTTGGGTTGCATCCCCAATGACTTTATTTTATAAATGATGACTGTGGGGGCTTGGCCAAAAGTAAGGTCTGTCATTTGTTAGGTTCCACTATTCCTAGGGCTCTTGGGTTGATTGTTCCAGACTGTCACCCTCATAATTTCTGGATAATTAATCATTCTATTCATTATATTGGAGGATGATTAATATAATGGGTCAATGATATATGCTTGAATGCCAAAGACCTCTTATAGAACCCACTCAATGTTTATATGTCCTTGGAAGAGTGAGTATTCTTGAAGGTAGCAATCCGCTCTGATTGGTCAACAATTACTAAGAGTGAATATTGTAATGAGAGGTAAATCTATTCTAATGAAGAACTGGAGAACATGATTAATCATTCTTGCTTCTATAACACTCCAGTCTCAGGCAATCTAGAGGAAAGGACTTTCTTCCTTCCCAAGCATGCCCAAATGGAACATAATAGGCCAGAATTCACCTTAGATTAAGTTATTTCTAAGGTTTTTAAGTAGAATGGACTCTCTCACATAGGATGGAAAAGTACTTACTTTCCAGATTTTTGTTTACACAATTCCATCCATCAGCAATGTCCTTTAGAGACTGAATAGTCTACAGTTTTCTGAAATTTCTGGTCCTAATAAAATAATATTATTGATTATTAATATGAGAGAAATAGTAATTTCTATAGCTCTCATCTGTAAAATGAGAGAGCTGGGTTCCAGGATATTTAAGGCTCTTTTTAGTTCAAATAATGATGAAGAGGAATTTCCCTTCAATATGAGATACAGAATGGTTGAGACCACTGAGGACCTCCATTCAATACTCCTCAGTCTACAATTGAAGAAACTGAGACATAAAGAAATTAAATGACTTTCTTAATAGCACAGATATAGTAAATAGCAGATCTAATATTGGAACCCAAGTTTTCTGTTTTTTTTGGAATAAGCTTAAATCTTCAGAAATAAAAAAAAAACTTTCTTGACTCACTACTTTTTATGAGTCACAAGAATATGTACTAGTTCCTTTGCAACTACAGCTGTTGTCATTTTCAGAAATCACCCTGCACAGTTCCAAAGTGTTAATGGAATTTGTTGTTTCACTGATGACATCTCTCAACAGCTTAGCTCATTTTTACCATTTTCTGATGTCAATCTTGAGCCTGAGGTCTATACTCCAAAGAAAAGCAAGGAGTTGAATAACATGTTCATGGGAATGGAGAGGATATGAAAAAGGACAAATGCTGGATGGCTACTCAAGCTAAAATAATTAGCCATACTCTGCTTGCTTGGCATTTCTGTAATAAGTAACATATGGACTAGCATTGCCATTTTGCGTTCTATTTTCATATTGTCATAGAGCTGCCAGAATAATGGAAGTGATGAATTTAGTTAGATAGAATATAGTTACTTTTGATTGTTCTTTACTGTGTGACTTACTCTCAAAAGCAAGGCTTAGAGTTGAAATATCTTGAAGTGGCAAGGTGAAAGAGTTATGTAATTTAATCCAGATATATATAAGAAGAGAATTTGACCTTTAACATTAAAGTGTTAGTAGAAGTTAAGAAAATTGAAGTAATTATGCTAAGCAGAAATACGATTGTGCTCTCCATTGCTTCATGCAAGTTAAATAAGAACTACAAGCTAATTAAATGCAAAAGTCAAGCATGGTATTATACACAAAAATTTTCCTTGCTATTGAAATGACTGTGAGAGCCAGTTTGCAATTGTCAGTCAAATAAAAAAAATAACATTTATCATGTGCATTATAAATCCTAGTACAGTATTATAAAAGAAATAAATTAATATTCAATACAGCTCTGGATTACAACCGTACTCTGCCACAAATTAACTGGGACACAGAATAAGTCACTTTATACCACTGAGACTTAGCTTCTTTTTTAAATTCATTTTGAGCTTTAAAAATCAGAAAAATGACCAAACATTTCAGTATACTAAGAAATAATGGATTAATGAAATTCTGTTGTGTATAATTTACTTTTTAAAGAATATATAAAATTTAACAAAGTAATTAACAAAAATAGCTCTGTTTTGTGCCCTCTTTGAAGTTTTTTTGTTTTGTTCTGTGTATTTTAAAATGCTTTATTGATTTTTTGTGGGATGATTTATCATTAAATTCTTTAAGTGAACTTCCCTCTCCCCTACACAAGGTTAAAAGATGTACACACACACACACACACACACACACACACACACACACACACACACATAAAACCACCCTTATGAAAATAGAGTCAAGACAAACAAATAAGCACTTTGGCCATGACTGGAGATATATTTCTCACATTTCACCTCTGTTCCATCATCTATCTGTAAAGAAGCAGGAAGCAAACTTCACTATTATGATTCTGAAGTTGGTATTGATCAAGCATTTATGTAGTCCTTTCCAAATTATTTTCCTTTATGTTATTATTGCAACATACAAATTTTTCTCTAGGTTTTGATAATTTTAATTTTCATCAGTGCAGACAAGTCTTTTTAGGTTTCCAAGAATCTATTGTGTTCAACTTTTCTTAATATTACAAAAATATTCCATTTTATGTGCATACCAATTTTTCAGCTATTCCCTTGTTATTTGTCATATTTGTTTGCCATTCTTTGCTTTCATCAAAAAGTGCTGCTATAATTGTTTTTTGCATAAATTATTCAGCTCCCTCTCCTTTTACTTCTTTGGAGCACATACCTAATAGTGTTGTAAGCTAAAAAGTAATATGAAGTATGTGGCATTTTAGTATAGTTGCTAATTATTTTTCAATTTGCTCCAATTTATAGCTTCACCATCTTCCCATAGACTTACCAGCACTTAACATATATAAAATTATTTTTATTATTATTATTTTTATTAAACCTTAAAGAGATCTATGTCAGAACCTTTCATTCCTATTGATAATTTCAACATTTCCCATCATATTCTTATACTTTCCCCCCTGTTCAGATTACTTTTGGAATTATTTTGAATTTTATATAATGCTCACTTGATAGTTTCATTGTAGGGAATTAAATCTGTCATTTAAGTTGTATGAACTTTATTATATAAGCATGGCCCAACCATGAACAATCAATATTGTTGTATATCCTTTATTTGTCTAAATAACATTTCATAGTTGTAGTAATATAATTCTTGAATCTAGTGACTCAGATATTTTTTCATATTCTGAATGGACTTTATTTTTCTGTCACTTCTTGTTGAGTTCTTTTATAGTATAAAGGAAGGTTAACAGTTGTAGATTTTTTTGTTTTGTTTTTTAATGAATTTGATATTCCTAGAAATCTTATTAAAGTTATTTATTGTTTCAAATAATTTTAGTTGAGTCTCTAGAGTTCTCTAAATGAACAATCATATCATCTGAAAAGTTGCCTAACTCACTCTCCCATATTTTCCTTGGTTTTTTTTGGCTATAATTTAAAACTCTAAAATTGCATACAATAACCATGATGACAATGGATATTTTGTTTTAATTCAGATCTTATTATAAGTATGGCTCGAATATCTCCACACTTTTTTTTTAAAGATTCATGCTGTTTACTCTGCAAGGATCTTTATAGTCCTATGCTTTCTGGCATTTTTAAATGTAAATGAAAATCATTTAAAATCTTCTTTCTCTGAATCTTTTGATATAATCACATCATTTTTCTTACAAAGCACTAAGTCTGGTTTTAGGAAAACCTGAGTTCAAATATGGTCTAAAGAATTAACTATTATATCCGCGCTAGGCTCTTAACTTTTTTGTCTTGGTTTTCTCATCTATAAAATGATCTGAAGAAGGAAATGGCAAAGGATTCCAGTATCTTTAGAAAGAAAAACCCAATTGGGGTCATGAAAAGTCAAACATAACTGATAGAAGTAAACAATAACAACATTATTGCTATGGTCTTCCTAGTGTTGAAAAAACCTTGAATTTCAATTATATATTGGTTATAATGAATGATCTTTTGAGAAACTGTTTTGCTAATATTTATAACATTACTTTTTATAATGATTTATGGCAATTTTTCAATGCTTTACCTTTCTATGGTTTTTATGTAAAATTTTAAGTTGGGGAGCAGAGTCAAAATGATAAAGGACATGAAGTGATCCAGTTGAACTTTCCCAATGCTCCCCACCAAAATAATAACTCCTCAAATCAAATTTTACAGTGGCAGAGCCTGCATAAGATGCAAGTTTTTGAAAAATAAAAGAATAGGTTAGATGCAAAAGAATGTACAAAAATTCACTTAGGAAAATAATTCCTAAAAAAAGTAGAATTGAATAAGTAGAAGCTAAAGATTTCAGTAGACAATAAATAATAAAAACAGTAAAAAAAAAAGAAAATGTGATCTATCTCTTCTCAAACTGATCTTTAAAAGATCCCAGAGAGACAATTAAAGACTCAATGTACAACTTGAAAGTCATGATCAAGAAGAAATCCTAGACATCAAATTTCAAGGAATTATCAAGGAAACAGTTGTCCCAATATCTTAGCTTCAGGGCAAAATAGAAATTGAAAAAATCCATTAGAACATTATCATTCATGAGCAATTAGAAGGAATCAACATGGAAAGAGGGCACAGGTGTCAGTTGATTATGTTTCAAAAAATGAAAGTGTGAAAAATATACTTTAGAAAAGAATGAGGATAAAAAGATAAAAGAATAAACAGAAGAAATTGGAATGAAGGGGAATGCACAGTTAGTAATTAATGTGAATGGGATGAACTCAACCATAAAATGGAAGCAGATAGCAGAGTGGTCTAGACACCAGAACATAACCATATATCCTTTCCATGAAACTCTCTTAAAACTGAAAGACAGAGATTTAAAATAAAGGCCTGGAGTTGGGGCAGAGACAGAATGGTAGAGGAAGTCAATAGTTCACCTGAACTCTCTCAGGTTCACCAACAAACAACAATAAATAATGCTTCAAAATAAATTCTGAAATGAAAGAGACAACAAAAGAATGGGATGAAGCAATTTTCCAATCCATGATAACTTAAAAGTTGACAGGAAAGTTATGTCTTACCAGGGAGGGAAATCCAGTCCAGTCCAGGCAAGATCCAGATAAGTCAGGGGCAGGTTGTACCTCAACAAACCAGCAATGAAGCCCATGGTCTTTGAACAGACCAACAGCATGGAATTTCACCCCATGCAAAAGTTAGTGAAGTCACATTCCCAGGCATAGCCCCAGCCTCCAACACAAGAACTCTCCACCCCAGAAATAAAGCTCAACATAAAATTTAAAATCATGGAAAAGGCTAGAAAAACAAACAAAAAATCAATTGATCATAACTTCACAACATGTAAGATCAAAACAAAAACTCATAAGAGAATAACTATGTCTATATATTAATAATATCAAAGAAAAAACATGAATGAATCAGATCAAAAAATTAAAAAAGACCATAATTCCTAGAAGAGCTCAAATTACAAAAAAGTGAGATAGAGGAAAATTTAGCAAAAAAATGCAAATGTGCAAGATAATAATGAAAAAATACAGTCAATAGTTTAGTAAAGACAAAATGATGGGAAATATTTACAAAAATGCCCTGAAGAAAACACTTTAACAAGTGTAATTTTCCCAATGGAAAAAAATGATATAGATACTTAGTTAAAAGAATTCCTTAACATAGAGAATTGGACAAGAAGCTAATGATCTATAAGATATCAGGAAACAATGTTTTGTTGTTTCTTTTTTCTTGGTTATCAACAAAATTTTCAAACTAGAAGAAAATATTGAATATCCCATTAGAAAAACTGTCCTAAAAGACAAATTCAGGAGAAATAACTTAAAAATTACTAGAATATCTGGAAGCCAGGATCAAAAGAAAAGGATGGAATTATACTTCAATAAATTATTAAGGAAAACTTCCATGATAATTCTAGATATCAGAAGGTATAATAAAAATTGAAATGACCAACTGATCCCTATCTGAAAGGGATCCTAAAATGAAAGTTTACAGCAATATTATGGCCAGATTCCAGAGATCTTTGTACAAGAAGAAAATATTTCAAACAGTCAGAAAGAAAGAAAAAAAAGACTATTGTGAAGCCATAAGATTACATAGTATTTAACAGTTTCTACATTAAATGATCAGAGGATTTGTAATTTGATATTCTGGAAGGTCAAGGAACTTGGATTAAAACTAAGAAACTTCTTCAAAAATAGGGAGAAAAATAAATTCAATGAAATAAAGAACTTTCAATCATTCCTCATGAAAAGACCAGAGAAAGTAATACATATTACTCCTAGGAATTTTATCACTATTAGGGCAGTCAGAAAGAAGCATGCCTAGATAGAGAATACAGGTTCAAGTGGATGATAGTGGGAAGATAGCAAAACCCCCCAAAATAAACATTAAGGAGTTAGAAATTGCATTGCACTGCAATAAAAGAAAATGGTGGTAAGAAATATATTATAGTGAAGGGAAAAGAGGTAGTAATGGTGAGCAAATTTTGATGCTTCCTTTCATCAGAATTAACTAAAAAGGGATTAATATTCACACAGTTTACTATAGAAATCCACCTTACACTTTAGGAAAGTAGAAGTGGCAGATGCTATAATGGGTAAGATTGATAGAAGGTCTAACAGATAAGTGAAAGTGACAATTAGAAGCAAAACACTTCTGAGGAGGGAATGAGAGAAAAAAAGAGAAAGAAGCCTAAAAAGGGGGAAATAGAATGCAGGTAATGACAATAATTATAGCTATGAAAAGGAATGGAATGAAATTGCTCTTAAAATGGAAGTTAAATAACAAAGTAGCTTAAAACAAAATCTTAGGGTAGCTAGTTGGTGCAGTAGATAGAGCAATGGCCCTGGAAGCAGGAATACCTGAGTTCAAATCCAACCTCAGATACTTAATTGATTGCTTAACTGTGACTTTTGGCAAGTCACTTAACCCTATTACTTTGCAAAAACCAAAAAAAATCTTAAAGTATATTATTTGTAAGAAATACATTTGAAGCAGAGAGATACATGCAGAGTAAAGGTAAGGGACTGAAGAAGAATCTATTATTCTTCAATTGAAGTTCACAAAAGGTAGCAATCATCATCTAATGAAAAACAAAAACAAAAATGGATCTAATTGAAAGAATCTAGGAAGATAACTACATATCCCTAAAACAAAAATATAAAATCAGTATATTTTAACAAAGCTAATGGAATCCAAATTCTTTAAGGAAAAGAAAAATGAGTTACAAAAGGAAACAGACAAAATTTTACTATTATATTATTTCAACTTTCATTGTTAGAAGTCAAAAAACCAAATAACAACAACAACTAATAAACAAACCAACAAACACAAAAAGCAAGAAAATATTTAAGGAGGTGAATAGAATTTTAGAATTCAGAATTGTTATTTATTAGAGACTTGTGGTAAAAACAATGGGAATAGAAAACAATATACCTTTTCTCCAGCAGAACTTGGTATTTATACAAAAACTGTCCAAGTGTAAAGGCATTAAAAACACAATTGACTTTTGGCCAAGATGGCAGAAAGAAGCCAGGCAATCCTGTCTTTCCCTCAGAACTAAAATGCATCAAGCCTCTTAACAGGACTCAAATCCACGAAATCCAGAAAAAGCAAAAGAGAAGAACATCTACCAACAAGGTCTGTCTCTCAGGGGAACATGGTGAGCTGGGGTCAGAGAGCAGAGAGTCAGTCCAGGGGCAGTTGGGTGGGAACAATCTGAGATTAACCTTAGAACAGCAGTGGAAACTCTTGGCTTTGTAAGTGGGCAGGAGAGCTCCAGTGAGGTTGGAGGGAGAGTTCCAGAGGTTGGCAGGAGAGCTCCAGGACAGTGGCTAGAGATCAATGCAGTCAGCTCCATAGGCCTGGAGCATGCCTATATTTTCAGTGGAGTCTGCCTGTTTCCAGTTGCCCCCACCCCCTATCCCTATGAGAGAAAGGTACTCTTCCCAGAGCAAGCAAATCTCCCCAACCCACACCCACCCCACAGTCCCAGGTATGAGCAATATACTTCTCTAAGTATTGAGTGAATAATAAGGAGATTAATGATATAGCCCAAGGTCCCAGCACACATTGTTCAGAGATAATCCAAACCCTGCTGCTTCCCCACCCCCCAGGCCAAGGGAGTGGGTCTGAAATCAAGGTCACAGACATTGCAGAGAAAGTCTCTAGCAACCCCACTTGAAGTTACTAAACCCAGTGAGCAAAGCCTCTAGGATTTTCAGAAAAAAAGGTATGCCCTCACCCAACACAAGATCCTAATAAAATGAAGAAAGGCCAGTAGAAAAGGGGGGTCCATTGAAAGCTAGCTTGAAGACAAAGACCTTAACTCAGAGAGAGCTAGAACTTCTGAGGAGAATATGAATTGATCTTCTGCCCAGAAATACTTCTTAGATGAGATTAGGAAGGAGATTAAATATCAATTGGAAAAACTGGGAAAAGAAACCAAAACAAAATTAACAACTTTCAAGAGAAAATTAATACCTTTCAAGAAGAAAAAAAAAATCCTTGGAAAATACAACTGGATTAGTGCAAAAAAGAATAATTCATTCAAATCCATAATTGGCCAAATAGAAAACTTGAAAAATAGAAATGACCAATTGGAAAAGGACTTGCAAAAGGTAAATAAAGAATATTCTCCTCTAAAAAAGAAAAGAATGGAATGCATGGAAACTAATGATTTCATGAGACAAAAAGAATCTGTTACACAAAACCAAAAAATTTTTTAAAAAATTGAAAAATACTAAAAAATACCCTCAGCTGCAAAAATACTGACCTAGAAAATAGATCCAGGTTAACAATCACTGGGCTTCTTAAAAACATTGAAGGGAAAAAAAGGCCTCAAACAATATTTCAGGGTCTTTTGAAGGAAAATTGCCATTTTATCATGGGACCAGAGGGCAAAATAATGATTGAAAGTATACTTCCATCTCCTCCTGATAGGGATCCCAAAATGAAAACACCAAGGAATATTCTGGCCAAATTCCAGGACTATCAGACAAAAGAGGAAATCCTGCAAGCATCTTTCTCAAATCATAATGCAATCAAAGTCATATGCAATATGGGATCAGGGAGATATAGACACAAAACTAATTGGAAACTAAATAACCTCATTTTTAAAAATGAGTTGATCAATCAACAAATTACAGAGAGAATTAATGATTTCATCCTAGATAAAGACAATCGCAGGAAAACATACCAAAACTTATGGGAAACAGCCAAGGCAATAATTAGGGAATATATTATATCTTTAACTTCTTAGATGAATAAAATAGAGAAAGAAGAAATCAATGAACTAAGCACGCAACTAAGAAGATTATAGAAAACAAACCAAAAACCCTCAATTAATGCCAAATTAGATATATTAAAATTATAGGAGAAATTAATAAAATTGACAGCATGAAAACTATTGTACTAATGATAAAACCAAGAGTTGATTTTATGAAAAAAAATTAAATTGATAAAATTTTGGTTAATTTGTTTAAAAAAAGAAAGATGAACATGAAATTACTAGTATCATAACTGAAAAAGGTGAACTCACCAATGAGGAGAAAATTAAAATAATAATTTGGAATTATTTTGCCCAACTGTATGCCAATACTTTTGACAATCTAAGTGAAATGGGTGAATATTTACAAAAATATGAAGTGCCCACGTTAAATAAAGAGGAAATTAAATACCTAAATAACCCTATCTCATAAAAAAATCCAACAAGTCATCATTGAACTCCCTTAGAAAAAATCTCCAGGGCCAGATGGATTCACAAGTGAATTCTATCAAGCATTTAAGGAACAACTGGTTTCAATTCTACGTAAACTTTTTGGAAAAATAAGTGAACAAGGGACTCTGCTTTACTCTTTAAATGACACCATTATGGTGCTGATACTTAAACAAGGAAGAGTCAAAACAAAGAAACAAAATTGTAGGCCAATTTCCCCAATGCATATGGATACAAAAATCTTAAATAAAATCTTAACAAAGCGATTGCAGCAAGTTGTCACTAGGATAATAGACTATGACCAAGTATAATTTATTCCAGGAATGTGAGGTTGGTTGAATACTAGAAAAACTGTTAACATAATTGACTACATCAATAACAAACCTAACAGAAATCATATGATTATCTCAATAGATGCTGAAAAAGCCTTTGACAATATACAGCAACCATTGCTACTAAAAGCACTAGAGTGCATAGAAATAAATGAATTGTTTCTTAGAATGTTAAACAGTACCTCTGAGACCATCAACAAGGAGGATAAGCTAGAGGCATTCCTGATAAGATCAGGGATGCAACAAGGATGCACTCACCAATACTTTCAATGTCATATTAGAAATGATAGCTTCAACAATAAGCAAAGAAAAAGAAATTGAAGGAATTGGAACTGAGAAGGATGAATCAAGACTCTCACTCTTTGTAGATGACATAGTGGTATACCTAGAGAATCCTAAAAAGTCATCTAAAAATGTACTAGAAACAATTAACAACTTTAGCAAAGTCACAAGTTATGAAACAAGCCCTCACAAATCCTCAGCATCTCTATTTATTATTATTAGCAAGCTACAGCAGCATAGGTAGAAAGAGAAATTCCATTTAAAGTGACTTCAGATAATTTAAAATTCTTGGGAGTCTACCTGTCAAGGCAGACTCAGAAACTCTATGAAAACAACTATAAAGCACTTTTCACACAAATAAAATCAGATTTCAGTAACTAGGCAAATATCAACTGCTCATGGATCGTCTAAGCTAATATAATAAAAATCACAATTCTACCTAAATTAAACTACTCATTTAGTGCTTACCAATAAAACTTCCAAAATATTACTTTCATGAGCTAGAAAAAAATTGTAACTAAATTCATATGGAGAAACAGAGTCAAGAATACCCAGGGATTTAATGAAAAATGTGGAAAAGAAGGTGCCTTAGCCTTACCCGATCTAAAATTATATTAAAGCATCAGTCATCAAACCTGTTTGGTACTGGCTGAAAAATAGAATGGTGGATCATTGGGATAAATTAGGTAAATAAGAGATAGCAGGAAGCAATTATATTAATCTGCTGTTTGAAAAATCCAAAGAATTCAGCTTCTGGGATAAAAAAAAAACTGTTGGGAAAATTGGAAGTTAGTTGGATTAGACCAATATCTCACACTCTATACCAAGATAAGAACAATGTAGGTCAAGATTTATACATAAAAGACAGTATTATAAACAAATAGAATATCAAGAAATAATTTATCTGTCAGATTTATGGAAAGGGAAGCAGTTTATGACCAAGCTAATTTTGATTACATTAAATTAAATTCAAAACCCTACAAAATTTTTTTGAAAAATTTTTTTGAAATTTTATAATTTAGAAATAGGCATATGGATGAAGGTTAAAAAAATCTTTCATAGCATGTATTTGAAAAAGCAAAACATCAATAAGAACATAAAATGTAAAATATAAAAAAAATTTGAAAGGAGCTGTTTTGAACAATAATGTGCCAATAACTCTGACAATCTAATTTAAATGGATAGCTATTTTCAAAGAATGAATTGCATAGATTAACAGAAATGAAAATAGCATAACTAAATAACTGTTTCTTGAAAAAAGAAATTGAACAAATTAGCATTGTATTATTTTTTGTTCTTTAATATTTTTAATTACCTGTAAAAACAATTTAAACATTTTTTCTAATTTTGAAGTTCAAATTATCTCTCTTTTCATTGAGAAAGCAATTTGGCAATGGTTATATTTGTTTAGTTATGTTCCATGTAAGTCATGTTGTGAAGGAAAAAAACAGACAAAAAACTAAGAAAATAAAAGTAGAGTGTCTTCAATCAGATTCCATCAGTTCTTTCTCTGGATATGCATAGCATCTTCATCATAAATCATTTAGAATTTACTTGGAGCATTGTATTACTGAGAATAGTTAAATTATTCAGAGTAGATCATCTCACAATATTATGGTTATTATTCACTTATTTTTCCTTATTTCACATTGCATCAATTCATGTTGTGTTTCCACATTTTTTCTTTTTTCCTTTTTTTTCCCAGTTACATGCAATGACAGTTCTTGAGATTCATCCTTCTGCAAACTTTTGAGTTCCACATTTTTCTATCACCCTCTCTTCCCCTCCATGGCACTGGACAGTCTGAAACAGTTGTATGTATATAGCCATATTAAGTATGTTGTCAAAGAAAAGTTAGAATTAAGGGGAATAAAAGATCACAAGAGAAAAAGAAACAACATCAAAAACTTATTAATTCCCTCCATCCTATCTTCCCCATTTGTATTTTATTTCTCCTTTCCTCTTAACCATTCTCACCATTGCTTTTCTTCTGAATACTGCCTGCCTCAAAATTTCCTTTCCACTTTTCCTTTCTACTTGCCTGAAGGGAAAAATAAATTTCTACACCAAATTGGGAATATACATCATTCCCTCTTTGTTCCAAATCTATTGAGAGTATGATTACTCTGTGTTTGCACTCTCCATTGTTTTTCTCTAATATAATGTCTTTTGTACCTATTCTTGTTATCGTGTTATTTTCTAATGCCTCCAACCTTCTTCTCCCAGTATAATCCTTTGTTTTTCCATGTCTTAATTGTTTTATGCATGTCATTTGACCTTCACCCTCTGTCATATACTCCTTTCACCTATCCTGATAGAAGTACCATTTTCAAGAGCCATAGGCATTATCACCATCAAGATCAATTTGTAACTATACCTTCTGTACAAGTAAACTCTACCAACTTTCGCAATAGAAATATGACAATGAGATAAAGTAGTAGTAAATTATATTGCTTTCAACTGAACTTAGAGAAATGCAATGCTAAAGAGATACAGGTATTGTCTTCCCATTTACTCTTATTGACGTTTTTCTTAGTCAAAGACCATTTTTTCTTTCTGTTTACTTTTTCAACACACCTCTTTTTTATTGAGGTTTTAATTATGTGTCTTTTTTATTTTGAGTTTTACAGTCCCTCCTGGTTTCTTTCTAATAGAAAAATAATTTTCCATGACATACATATAATACAGTTTGCTAAGTCATTTTCCAATTGAAGGACATTTAATTGATTTCCAATTCTTTGCCAGCGCAAACAGGGCTGCTATGAATATTTTTGTACAAGTGATATTTTTACCCTTTTTCATCATCTCTTCAGGCTATAGACCCAGTAGTGGTATTGCTGGATCAAAGGGTATGCACAATTTTGTTGCCCTTTGGGCATAGTTCCAAATTGCTCTCCAGAAAGTTTAGATGAGTTCACAGTACCACCAACAATGTAATAGTGTACCAGATTTCCCTCAACCCTCCCAACAATGATCATTACCCTTTCTGGTCATATTGAGCAGTCTGAGATGGGTGAGGTGGTAACTCAGAGAAGTTTTAATGTGCATTTCTGTAATAAGTAATGATTTAGAGAAATTTTTTCATATGACTATGGATTGCTTTGATCTCTTCATCTGTAAATTGCCTTCAATTGAGGAATGACTTTTTTTAAAAACTAAATTTGACTCAGTTCTCTGTATATTTTAGAAATGAATCCTTTGTCAAAAAATACTAGTTGTAAAGATTGTTTGCCAGTTTACTCCATTTCTTTTGTTCTTGGTTGCAATGGTTTTGTCTGCGCAAAAGTTTCAATTTAATGCAATCAAAATCATCTAGTTTACTAGATAGTTTTTAGTGATGTTCTCTATCTCTTCCTTGGTCATAAACTGTTTCCCTTTCCATAGATCTGACAGGTAAACTAGTCCTTGATCTTCTAGTTTGCTTATAATATTGTTTTTTTGTGTCTAAATCTTGTATCCATTTGGATCTTATCTTGGTATAGGGTGTTAGTTGTTGGTCTAATGTAAGTTTCTTCCATCCTAACTTCTAATTTTCCCAGCAGTTCTTATCAATGAGAGAATTTTTATCCCAATAGCTAGTCTCTTTGGGTTTATCAAACAGCTGATTACTGTAATCATTTCCTGCTATTGCACCTAGTCTATTCCACTGGTCTATCACTCTACAATTTTAGCCATTTTTGCCAATACCAAACAGTTTTGATGACTGATGCTTTATAATATAATTTCAGATCTGGTAGGGCTAAGCCACCTTCTTTTGCACTTTTTTCATTGAATACCTGGAAATTCTTGACTTTTTATTTCTCCATATGAATTGACTTACACCTTCTTCTAACTCATTAAAGTAATTTTTGGGAATTTTGATTGGTAAGGCACTTAAACAAGTAGTTTAATTTTGGTAGAATTGTCATTTTTATTATATTAGTTCAACCTGTCATTAAGCCATTGATGTTTGCCCACTTTTTAAAATCAAATTTTATTTGTGTGAGAAGTGTTTTGTAATTGTTTTCAAAATGCTTCTGAGTTTGCCATGGCAAATAGACTCCCAGGTATTTTATATTATCTGAAGTTACTTTGAATGAGATTTCTCTTTCTAACTCTTCCTGCTGTATCTTGCTAGACATATATAGAAAAGTTGAGGATTTATGCAGGTTTATTTTATATCCTGTGACTTTGCTAAGGATGCTAATTGTTTCCAGTATCTTCTTAAGATGATTTTTTTTGTGATTCTCTAGATATACCATCATGTCATCTGCAAAGTGTGAGAGTTTTGTCTCTTCCTTCCTATTTCTAATTCTTTCAATTTCTTTTTCTTCTCTTATTGCTAAACCTAACATTTCTAATACAATATTGAATAGTAATGGTGATAATGGGCATCCTTGTTATACCCCTGATCTTATTGGAATGCCTCTAGCTTATCCTCATTGAATGTAATGCTTGTTGATGGTTTCAGATAGATACTGCTAATTATTTTAAAGAACAGTCCATTTATTCCTACACTCTCTAGTGTTTTTAGTAGAAATGGGTGCTGTATTTTGTCAAAAATTTTTAAGCATTTATTGCTACAATCATATGATTTCTGATAGGTTTGTTATTGATATAATTAAATTTACTAAGTTTTCCTCATATTGAACCAACCCTGAATTCTTGGGATAAAACCCTAATTAATGTATTATCCTAGTGATTACTTGTTTTAATCATTTTTTGCTAAGATTTTATTTAAGATTTTTGCATCTATATTCATCAGGGAGATAGGTCTAAAATTTTCTTTCTCTTTTTTAACTCTTTCTGGTTTAGGTATCAGCACCATATTGATGCATAGAAAGAGCTAGGAAGAGTCCCATCTTCACCATTTTTCCCCAAAGAGTTTATCTAGAATTGGAACCAATTGTTCCTTAAATGTCTGATCGAATTCACTTGTGAATGCATCAGGCCCTGGAGATTTTTTCTTAGGGAGTTCAAGGAAGGTTTGTTGAATTTCTTTTTCTGAGATAGGGTTATTTTGGTTTTAATCTCTTCATATAACCTGGGCAACTTATATTTTTGTAAATATCCATCCATTTCACTAAGATTATCAAATTTTTTTTTTAGGTTTTTACAAGGCAAATGGGGTTAAGTGGCTTGCCCATGGCCACACAGCTAGGTAATTATTAAATGTCTAAGACTGGATTTGAAACCAGGTACTCCTGACTCCAGGGCTGGTGCTTTATCCACTGTGCCACCTAGCTGCCCCTGATTGTCAAATTTATTGGCATAGAATTAGACAAAATAATTCCAAATTATTACTTTAATTTCCTCCTCATTGGTGGTGAGTTCACCTTTCTCATTTATGTTTTTGGTTTTCTTCCTTTTTTTAAAAATCAAATTGATGGAAGGTTTATCAATTTTATTGGTCTTTTTCACAAAATCAACTCTTGGCTTTCTTTATTAATTCAATGGTTTTTTGCTTTCAATTTTATTAATTTCTCCTTCAATTTTTAGAATTTCTAATTTGGTATTTAATTGGGGGGGTTTTAATTTGTTCTTTCTCTAATTTTTTAGTTGTGTATGTAGTTCATTGATTTCCTTTCTCTAATTTATTCCTGTAAGCATTTAAAGATATAATCTGTCCCCTGACAGTTGATTTGAGTGAATCCCATAGGTTTTGGTATGTTGTTTTATTATTGTCATTACCTAGGTTGAAATATTTGATTCTTTCTATAATTTCTTGTTTGATCCACTCTTTTTTTAAATGAGGTTTTTTGAGTTCTAAACAGTTTTGGGTCTATATCTTCCTGGCCTCATATTGCATTTGATTTTGATTGCATTATGATCTGAGAAAGATGTATTCATTGATTCTGCCTTTCTGCAATTGATCATTAGGTTTTTATGCCCTAGTTACATGGTCAATTTTTGTGTAAGTGGCATGTACTACAGAAAAAAAGTATATTCCTTTCTATCCCCATTCAATTTCCTTCATAAGTCTATCATATCTAGGTTTTCTAACAATCTATTTACCTCCTTAACTTCTTTCTTGTTTTTTTATGATTTAGATTTATCTAAATCTGACAACAGGAGGTTGAGGTCTACCACGAGTAGAGTTTTGCTGCCTTTCTCTTCCTATAGTTCTTTCAGCTTCTCCTCTAAGAATTTGAATGATATCCCATTGGGTGCATACCTATTCAGTACTGAAATCATTTTATTATCTATGATACCTTTTAGGAGGATATAGTTTCCTTTCTTATCTCTTCTAATGCTATTTATTTTTTGCAGCTTCTTTGTCTGAGATAAGGATTGCTAACCCCACATTTTTTCACTTTAGTTGAAGCAAAATGTATTTTGCTCCAACCTTTTACCTTTACTCTGTATGTATTTCTCTGCTTCAAATGAATTTCTTGTAAGCAGCATATTGTAGGATTCTGGTGTTTTATCCATTCTGCTTGCTATTTGCTTATGTTTTAAGGGAGAGTTCATCCCATTCACATTCAAATTTATGATTACTAATTCTTTGTTGCCTTCCATGCTATCTTCCCTCTGATTGTATTTTTCACATTATCCATATTTCCCAGTATTTTGTTTCTGAATACCACCACCTTCAGTATGTTTGTCCTCCTATACCCTCCCTCCTCCCCTTTCTTTCCCCTTTCCCTTTTTTCATGTTTTCCTTCCTGTCTTTCTGATAATTCTCATTTTCTCCCCCTCCCTGGCTCCATCCCCCCCTCCCCTTTTTCCCTTTTAATATTTGACAGGTAAACTGTTTTCTAAGTTAACTCAGTGTGTGTATGTAACCTAACTTTAAGCCAAGTCTGATAAGAGGAAGATTCAGGTGTTTCATACTTCTCTTGAGTAAGTCCTGTGTAATCCTGACAAGGCAGAAACTTGGTACAGACCAATATTTTAGTTTATATAATCTTTAGTTTTGGGAAGCATAGAATAGTTTTTCTGTCAGATCTATGGAGAAGGGAAGAATTTGTGACCAAATAAGTGGAGGCATTATAAGATATAAATGAATAATTTTTAAAATTATAAACCATTCTGGAGAACAATTTGGAATAAGACCCAACATACTTTAAAACTATGCACCCCATTTGATCCAATAATACCACTATTTGATTTGTAACCCAAATAGATCAAAGAAAATAGAAAATTACCCATATGTATAAAAATATTTATAGTACCTCTCTTTGTGGTGGCAAAGAATATTAAACTGAGGGGATATTCATCAATTCAGGAATAGCTAGACAGGTTTTAGGATAGGATTATGATCGAGTATTGTGTACTATAAGAAATGACTAAAGATTTGCTTTCAGAATAAAGCATATCTAGACTTACGTGCATTGACACAAAGTGAATTCAAAAGAAATGGAAAATCATTGTGTACATTAATAGTAATGTTGTAGTGATGATCAATTATGAAAGACTTGGCTATTTAATTAGTATTACAATCTGAGATAACTCCAAATTTCTTATGAAAAAACTACCCACCCCCCACAGAGATAATTGCTGAACTCTGAGTTCAAATTGAAGTACAAATTTCTCTATTTTTAACCTTTTTGATATATATGACTTATATATAAATATGATTTACATAATTTCAAATGGTTTTTTAATTGCTAAAGTTTTTGTTTAGTCTATGCTTTATTTGCCTCATTGTTTGGGTTAAAGGAAATATCTAGTTTCAGGAATTTACAGGAAATTGATACTTGGGAAACTGATAGAAATGAGACTCATATTATTATAATACAGTCAAGCATGATGGCAAAAATATCATATATACATAATATATTGCAACATAAAGAGAACATGGTTCACCCAGCACAAGTGGTAGGGATATGTGTCAGGGCAGGAATACACTCAAAGATGGGGTTCAAGTGATGAAAATTTTTTCTCTAAAAATGGGAAGATTTAAGAACAGATAATCAATGCCAAATTAGGAGAGGATATTGCTAATCAGATCTAGGTGTGATGGACATTTTGATTCCATTCTTGGATATTAGTCAAAATTTTATTTTGTATGAAACTTAGTTAATGTACTTTCAACAAATCCAATAACACAAAACTGGCTTTAGACATTAATATCTGAAGAAAGGAAGACACATTATAAGCTGCAAAATGAATGATTTTGACTATATAAAATTTAAAAAGCTTTTGACCTAATAAAATCAATGCTGCCAAAATTAGAAGAAAAGCAGAAAATTGGGAAACAATCTTCACAACTAGGAGTTCTCATTTCTAAAATATATAGAGAATTGCATTACTGCCCACGATAGCTGTGATGTGGGTCTGAACACTAACTAGTGAGAGTCAGGTCAAATAGACACACACACACACACACACACACACACACACACACACACACACACAACACAGGCATGCAAGGTTGTGATGCAAGAATCTACTAGATTTATTTTTATTTTTGGAAACTCAGACTTTTTATGACAAAAACATATTTCAAGAATGATTGGTTAAAGGAGACCTGGTTTCACAATTTCCTGGGTTAATTTACAATATTTGTTCTTAGAAATCTGCGTACTTCTCTATCAGAAAAGCCTTTTACAACCACATCTGGAGCCACAGTTTATCCCAAGTCAGGTTTCACTGGAAAGCCAAAAAATCCATATAATGAGCAATAATATATACATATTTTTGATGGAAAAATTCACCAAGGATGTGTGTAAATCACTCTCAGGAGCTATCCCTCAACATTCCATCAAATTTGTAAGCTCACAAGTCATTCCCCAATTGATAAATGGTCAAAGAAATTGAACAGGTTTTTTTTGTTTGTTTTTATGTCTTCACAAGGCAATGGTGACAAGTGACTTGCCCAAGATCATATAGCTAGGTAATTAATAAGTGTTTGAGGCTGGATTTGAACCCAGGATCTCTTGACTCCAGGTCCAGTGCTCTATTAACTGGACCACCTAGCTACCTGAACAGACAGTTTTCAAATGAAGAAACTTAAAGCTATATAAAATCATATGAAAAAATGCTCCAAATTATTATTGATTAGAGACATGTAAAGTAAAAGAACAATGAGGTATCATCTCACAGCTATTAGATTATCTCAGATGAGAAAAAGGGGAAATGATCAATATTGGAGAACTAGGACTGGGACATTGATGCATTGCGGGTGGAGTTGTGAATGGATCCAACCTTTCTGGAGAACAATATGCAACTATTCCAAAAGAGCAATAAAACTATTCACATCCTTTGACCCAGCAATTCAAATTCTAGGACTATATCCATATAAAATTGTAAAATATGGGAAAAGTCCTATGTTCCAAAATATTCATAGCAGCTCTTTTTGTAGTGGTAAAGAATGAGAAAATGAAGGGATGCCCATCAACTGGGGAATGGCTAAACATACTATGATGCATGAATACTATGGAATGGTATAGTTCTATAAGAACCCAAAAATGATTGAACTCTAGAGAAGAATGGAATTACTCTACAGGATCTGAATCTGAGTAGAGCCAGGTGAACAATGCACACATAAATAACATCATGAGATGAACAACCTTGATGGAAGCAACTCCTCTCAATGGTCCAGAGAGCTAAGACAACTGTATTAGACTGGTAATAATATAGATAATATCATAATATAATAAAGACTGGGTCTATTTTATCGCCAGCCAGAGGAAGAAAAACAAAACAAAACAAAACATTCATAAACACACACACACACACACACACAATATCCCCTACCAAATCTGATGAACACTTTATAAAAATTATTCTTATTATCTCTGTCCCTTAATCCTAATTCCCCATGTGAAAAATTACTAATTTGTAAATATGTTTAACAAAATATGTATGTAAAATTCTACCTCCCTGATTGTGTCCCCTAATGAGGGGAAGGGGGTGGGAAGGAAGGGTGGGGGGAAGTTGTATAACTTGGAAATATGCATGTACAAATGGGTGAAAATTTCAAAAAACCAAATGATAGAAGGAAAATAGAAGGGAAGGAAAGGAGGAAGGAAGGAAGGAAGGAAGGAAAGAAGAAAGGAAGGAAGGGACAGAAGGAAGAATTTAAGGAAGTAAAGGAAAGAGGGAGGAGTGAATGATGAATTGGAGGGAGGAAGCAAAAGAGGGAGAAAGAAAAAGAATGGAAAGGAGGAAGAGAGGGATGGAGAATTAGAGAGAGGGAAAAGGAAGGGAGGAAAGAAATAGTGCGAGGAAGGAAGAAAGGAAGGAAGGACAGATGGAAGGAAAAGAAGGAAAGAAGCAAGGAGGAAAACAATGCTAGTGATGAAAGAATGAAGAATGTTTTTATTGAGTGTTTATGAAATGCTGAGAACTATGTAAAATATTTTGTAAGTATTATCGCATTTGATCCTCACAACAACCACCCTGGGAGATGATTATTATTATTATTATTATTATTATTATTATTATCATCATCATCATCATCTCTATTTTTAGTTGAGGAACTATTATTTCAAAAATTTAGGTGATAGAATACAGAAGAGTAAGCAACTCTATGATTTAGCAACAAGATGTCTCATCAACTAAGAAAATAATTATCTAAATCAGGGATGAGTAACATTCAGCTCCCAGACTAAAATCATAAATGTTTGAACAAATACAGCAGGCTGTTTTTAAGTGGATAATTTTGTATGAACTGGGAATGATGTTTTAAATATCCAAATGGCCCTTGGCAGAAAGAAAAAGATTTTCCACCCCCTTAATCAAAATTAAGAATCTACCTACCCTTTGTAGCTACTTGGGGCATAGGAACTGAAGAAAAGGGGTCCATGTTGGGATGCTAAATTTCTCTACATACCTATGTCACCTGAGGCTCCTGTTATTCACTCCCTGTTTATGTTTTGCTTGATCTTCACTACCTATATACTACTTTTCTCTTTTCTCCCTGTCTTTCTTATACAGTTTCTCAACCAATCAGGTATTATGTTTCCCTTCACTTACATAGTATGTAGCATCACAGGAACCATACAAGGATACCAACACTTGGTGCTACATTCATTTATCCTAGAAATAATATAAAGTAAATTGACTTTATTGAGTGAGGGATGTTGTTATATCATCTGAATTGCACTTTAGGAAAATCATTTTGACTGAGACCTGTTAGAACTGAGATTCTGACCCTTGATGGCTAAGAAATGCCAGCTTAGTCAGGGGTTTCAATTGGTGTTAATGATGTTAATGGGAAAAAAATTTTTCAGCTAGATAGGACAGTGAATAGAGGATTGACCTAATCATGAGGACAGGAGTTTGAATCCAACCTCAGTCATTTACTATCTGTGTGATCTTGGGCAAGTCATTTAATCCTGATTGCCTCACATCTGGGGCCATCTCCAGTCATCCTGATTCATATCTGTCCACTGGACTTAGATGGCTCTGGAGGAGAAAGTAAGACTGATGACAGCACAGCACCCCCTCACTCAAATCCATTTTATGTGTTTGTCATGTCATCATCTCCCTGATGTCATGGTCCTCTTCGAGCATGAAGCACAAAAATTCCTTTATTCATTCATTCATTCGTTCATTCAATGGAGGATTAAATCATGTTGCAATGTATCAGGGCAGAATATTGCTAAACTGCATGCTCTGAAACTAAGTCTCTGGTCCAGGGAAGGAATATTCTCATTTATCAACTGATGAAGACTCAATGTTGATTCCTTTCCTTCTCTGTCCATTCCTATAGGTCATCATATTATCCTGCTTTAAATATACTCAGGGCAACTGTGTAGTGGATAGAGTGCTGGCCTAAAGTTAGGAAGACTTTCCTTTCTGAGTTCAGATCTGACCTTATACACTTTCTAATTCTGTGACCAACTGTGAGTAAGTCACTTAACTCTCTCTCACAGTGAAATGAGCTGGAGAAGGACATGGCAAGCTATTCCAATACATTTACCAAGAAAGCTTTAAATGGGATCATGAAGAGTTAAATATGACTGAACAATCACAAGAAAATACACTTTCCAATATTTTATATGGTTTCTTCCTGTGTTTTACATTTCATGTTTTTGGTGAGATATGCCACGTTATTAATTTTGTTGATCTTAAGAAACTACTAATTATTAATTCAAATGTTTTCTTTCTCTTTTGTTTATTTCTCCTTAAATTCTTTTGATTTCCTGTTTTGCATTTTATTTTGGTATATTAATTCACTCAATTTCTAATTTTGCTGCAAACTCATTTATCTCATCTTAATAATGAAGCTGTTCAGATGTGAAATATGCCTCTGTGAACTAGTTGCATCTAATAAATTTTTATATGTTGCACTTAAATAAGCATTATCTTTCATTTTTTATTGTTTCTAAAATTTGATCTGTGACCTGAGGGTTATTTAATTTCTTTTATTAACCTTGAACTAGACATGCATTTTTTTAAATCTTATTTCCCTGGTTGATTACTATTTCTTTTATTACATTATGCTTTATGGAAACAGTGTTTAAATTTCTGCCATTATACTTTATGTCCTAGAGCATGATCAAGCTTTCCAAATAGTTCAGATGTAAATAGATAAAAAGTAGATTCATCATTTTCCCAGTACTTTATTTAGAACTTACTATATGTCAGACCATTCACAATTATCTCATTTGATCTTCACAACAACCTTGGCATGTAGATGCTTCTAATTATCTCCATCTTACAGATGAAGAAACTGAGAAAAATAAAGTTAAGTGAGTTACCCAAAGTCATATAAATTGTGAGTGTCTGGGACTTTTCCTAAGCTTTTACCTGACTCAAGGATCCACATTTTCCTATACCATCTAGCTGCGCCAATACAGTTGAAGAATGTAGATAGTTCAATGCCTTTGTAATCATTCTGTTCTATAGTAGGAAGGAGGAGGGAAGAAAAGGGCATTATCTTTTAGAAAGCATCAACTATAGTCCAGGTACAATGCTAAACATTTTCTAAATATCTCATTTGCTCTATCTAGATTAAGAATACAAAGAAGAGTTTAGTTATTTTATTTAAGAGTAAACTTTCTTATTCATTCCTTTTTCAGTTGTGTCTGACATTTTGTGACCCTATTTGGAGTTTTCTTGGCAAAGGTACTGGACAATTTTGTCATTTATTTCTCCAGGTTATTTTACAGATGAAAAAAGTGAGGCAAACAGGGTTAAATGACTTGTCCAAGGTCACACTGCTTATTAAGTGTCTAAGACCAAATCTAAACTCAGGAAGATATGTCTACCTGACTCCAGTCCTAGTTCTCTATCCACTTTGCTACCTAACTGCCTCTAAGAGTGTACTTACTCTAATGTATAGAGGGTGTTTGACAGTACTGCTTTTTAAATGAGTAAATTAATGTATTTAGTCCTGTGCATACTTTAAAAATTCCACAGATTTTATGAAAACCTTTGATTATTTCTCCATAGTCATTCTCCCTCAAACTTTTTTTTAGGTTTTTGCAAGGCAAATGGGGTTAAGTGGCTTGCTCAAGGCCACACAGCTAGGTAATTATTAAGTGTCTAAGGTCAGATTTGAACTCAGGTACTCCTGACTCCAGGGTCAGTGCTCTATCCATTGTGCTACCTAGCCACTCCCATAGTCATTCTCGAAAAGTTGGATACCATGGTCTAAGAATTTAGGCTATGTGGCATGGAACATAAATATGACAAACAATGCAATTTACTTTGAAGTGAAATGGAGAGCACAAGTATTATCATTACACATATGGATACATACATATATATCATATGGAAAGAGAAAGCAATTATATATTCATATATTTATCTACTTATTTTTCTCTCCTTCATTCTTTTGCTTGTTTATTTATTGGGAGAACAAAAACAATGATTTCATCCAGGGGAAATTCCCTCCCCTGTATGTAAAAATTCTCTCCCGGATGGTAGAATGGAAACTTATCTTAGGGAATTGAGTTGCCTGGTTTATAAAGTGGTTAGATGACTTAACCATTGTAATACCATAAGCATGTGTCAGAAATAGGACTTGAACCCAAGTTCTTTTAACTTATTTTATATTTAAATATTCAAGTGAATTTGTGATGCTCTCATAGATCATTCCTTCCTGAAATGATACAGAACACAATCTACCCAATCCCTCTCACTATTTGTGACTTTTGTTCATGTTTTTTTTAAAAGCTCACAGTGAAGGGTCTATAGAGAGCATCAGATTTGCTATTTTTTATTCCCACTCAGTGAATAGTACCTTTTATTTATACTGATCAAAGAATTATATTGCTGAGTCATTTTAATAAACAATAATGATGATAAAGAACTTGGGAGATGAATTGCCTAAGGAAACAATAATTTTTATTGACTTATGAGTCATTAATATATGCATATTTTGGATACAGAATTACTCATAAATATATCAAGGTGAATTTCTTGAGAATAAATAGCATAAAATTGCAAATTTTTCTACTCTAATTATTTGTATTTTCTTTTGCTTATTCTCTTTAGTGTGTTAGACATAAAATATAGTTATTACTGCTGATCAATGAAATGTTACTGAGGTTATGTATTTTGTTATATCCTTTTACTGAGAAACAATTAATTCATGCTTGCGCTTTTTTTTTGTTTTGGTTGGCTTTTCCCATGTTTTTATTAATAGGATATAAATGAAAATCACTGGTTAGCATTGTAACCCTAATGTGATTAAGCTCCCCTTCTTCCAGAAATTTCTTCACAAAACTCAAGTGCTTAATCAACTAATGTTTTGAGTACTTTACATTTAAACTACAGGCTGAATATTTGATTTATAATTTGAATTGGCATATGAATGAGTTTTCTTTCTCAGAAAGGTGAAAGACAATCATCTTCTTTAATGATTATTATCCAAGGAGTGGTAGAATGTCATTTTTCCTCTATATCTCCAATGAAGTGATTATATAAATGCATATATACATATATGTATGTATTCCCATTCAATCACAATAGTAATGTATTTATATGTTTTGGCCAAATCAGTGTATCTTTTATTAATTGAAAATTCTTCTAGTTCACCTGAAATCACATTAACTGACAAGAAAAAGTTTCATATTTTTCTTGATTTGCCTATAAATACAATACAATGATTCATTATACTACATTAATCATATTATTCAGGCTTTAGTGTTATATTAGTGAATGAGAAAACAAAAATAAAAAGTGAAAGATGACTTTTTGAAATATTATTTTTAATTTCCTCAGTTTTTAAAAGTTCTACTTACTGACCTATTTTGATCAGTTTTATTAGAAATGAGTGAAATAGAAATGAAAAGTTTCATGATAAGGCTGAAACTGGACAATATCTCCTATCTAATCCATAGACTAGTAATTGACAGGTCTGGAAAAGATCTGGCAATTTCCTCAACTAGTTCATAGAACATTCCAATTAGTTGGTACAGAGTTTTATATTTTTCCTCCATTAAAAAGTCATTTTCTTTACTATTGTTATTTTGTATTTGAATGTCAAGTTCTTAGACTCATAAAGACTCATCTTTTCATTCATACTAGCATTGTCCTTACACAGACTTTCATCTCTCAACTGCATGATTCAATATCTTCTGAACTGGTTTCCCCTAACTTAAGTGTTATCCTTCTCAAACTCATTCTATAAAGTTCTGTCTGTTAAACATCTATAAGGGCAGATCTTATTATAAATTTTATGAGTAATATGAAATAGTTACTAAGCATCTTGTACTACAATTCAAGCGTCCTAATTGTCAGAGTATCATTAATTCCTTTTTCAATTTATTTATTTAATTATACCGATCATTTCTAGAGAGTCATCCTGTCCTATAATCAAGCTATGCTTCTTTAGACTTGTGCTATCCTTTACAGGTTTTTGAGCATGTTTTTCCCTTCCCTTTGTAATATTTCTATCCTCATGCTGTAATAATCTGTGATATTTCTATACATTTCAATTTGGTAGCTTGATTATGGTATAATGTAGTATACTAAATTTTGGATTTTGTATCAAAAGTGCTACATTGTCAGTCTCATATGCATTTTATTTACAATGCTTTAGGAAATGATTTCTTATAATAATCATAGAGATATTGGTTCATTTTCTATAAAGTAATATATTTCTAAATTGAATTAATTGTATGCTTTATCATCTTAATTTCTTATTATATATCTTACCCCACTCTTTTTAAAGAAGTTTTCAAAACAATAAACAATTTATAAAAGAAGGAGTAAAGGCAATGAAAAAAATGAACCAGTTCATAAACCAATCGTGGCACTAAATGTAGCTTTCTAGAATTGCAGTTCTCCACATATGCATCTAGCTTCATTTTCACTTCTTATATAGGGAGTTAAGTTTCAATATTACAGAATCAGCGTTCAAATTCGATTTTTGCTGTTGTTATTCTTAAAAGAGGAATTATTCGAAAAAGAAAAAGTAGCATTATTATGTCTTGAATATTGATTTTCTGTTTTTATGTGTGTATTTATATATGATATATGTGTGACAGTTCATATCAAACTATCCATGCTAATTTGTAGTCATCAACTTCATTGTTTCATATTTAATATAGTTACATTAATGTATTACAATCTGTTTAGCGAGTTTCTAATTAATGACCATTGAATTTATGATATAAAAATTTTGGGTATATGGGACCTTACTCTTTATTTTTAATTGCTTTGAGGTCTGTTTATCAGTAGAAATTTTATGAATCAAAGGTAATGAAGATTTTAGTTATTTTTTGATTTCTTGAAGTTTAATTTTGTTTTGGTAGCCCCAGAATCCAGCATAGTGGCTGGCACACAGAAACTATTAAATAATTGCTTGCTGATAGGGCAGAGCCAAAATAGCTACATGAAAGCAGGAATTCCCATAAACTCTTTCCCAGAAAACCATAAATGTTGTAAAAATGTGACTAAACATATTCTAGGCAAAACTCACAGAAAGAATGAATGAAAAAAATGATAAATTTGTGGGAAAAGTCTATTTTACCAGGGGTTGGAAAAGAGCCACAGCTCAGCCTGGACCCCCTGCCACAGCAAACCAGCTCCAACCTTCCAGGAATATCCTGAGGGGTGCTTTGGTCTTGGGGGGTACAGCAGAAGCAGTTTCCAGACTTCTTGGCCCCAAGATCATGGGAAATAACTTGGAAGATTAGCAGAAGAACTCTTCAGAGTGAGCCCAGACCAGTGCAGGTCTCAGGGAAGCCCCACTCTCAGTGCAGTTTTGGGAACCTGATGAGTCACTAAGCAGTTACTTCCAGAGGATTCAGAGTACCACCAAAAAGTGGTGACGAGAGAGAATGCAGAGGTCTCTTTGCTATCCCTGGGGTAGGATTCTGTGACTTTGCTCATATTTAGATTCAGGGCCCAGTCTGGTCACCCATACTGCCATAGAGGAGCAGGGATACTCCACACACTTCCAGTGCAGAGGGAAGAGCATGTCACGTAGTCATCCACAGACAAGAATACAGGCCAGAACAGCCATCAGAGCCTCTCATAAGATATTTAAGGAATTTAGGTCCCTGGAAGGGGTGTCCACAAATCCCCAAAGCTTTGGAAGCATGATAAAATAAGATCAGAGGCTAGAGAAATTAGCAAACAACAGGAAAAAAGAATTTGACCACAGAAAATTACTTTGCACACTTGGAAGATCAAAATATACACTCAGAAGATGACAGTCAAAACTTCTACATCCAAAGCTCTTAAGAAAAATAGGAATTCATCTTGGCTATGGAAAAGGTAAAAAAACTTTGAAAAGCAAGAAAGGGAAGTAGAGGAAAAACTGGGAAGAGAAATGAGAGTGATACAAGTCAGCAGTTCGGTGAAAGAGACACAAAAATACTGAAGAAAGTAACATTAAAAACCACTTTAGGTCAAATGGGAAAAACAGCCCAAAAGGTTAATGAGAAGAAGAATACCTCAAAAAGCAGAACAGATCAGATAGAAAAGGTATCCAATAAGAAAACACTGTGAAGAAAATAACCCTTTCAAGTTTTGAATGAAACAAAAGGAAACTTATGACTTTGTGAGAAATCAAAAAACAATGAAATAAAACCAGAAGAACGAAAAACTAAAAGAAAAGATGAAATAACTCACTGTAAAAACAACTGACCTGGAAATCCAGAAGAGACAATTTAAAAATTATCAGGCTTTCTGACAGTCAGGATCAGGAAAAGAGCCTAGACATCATGTTTCAAGAAATAAGCCAGCAAAATTGTGCTATCTTAGAAGCAGAGGGTAAAATAGAAATTGAGGGAATCCACTGATTACTTCCTGAAAGTATCCCTCTTCCCCCCAAAAAAACCTTCCAGGAATATTATAACAACATTCCAGAACTCCTAAGTCTAAGAGAAAAATGGTATAAGCAGCCAGGAAAAAATAAACAATTCTATTGCCATGGTGCGACAGTAAGGATTACAAAGGATTTGGTAGTGTCTACATTAAGGGTTTGCAGGGATTAGAAGGCAATAGAACTTGTGAGAATCAACTAGCCCCCCAAACTGAACATCCTCTTTCAGGAGAAAAGATGGACATTCAACAAAATAGGGGAATTTCAAACTTTCTTGTTGAAATCATAGCTGAAAAGAATGTTTGATCTCCAGGTACTCCAGGACTCAGGTGAAGCATAGAAAGGGTGGATGGGAAGGGCTAATTATGAGGGATTTAATGATAGTGAACTGCATGTATTCCTGCATGGAAAGAAGATACTGATAATTCAATCTACCTTCTCATTTATAAAAGCATTTAGAAGTATATATCAACAAGACCCAGGAGGGAGCTGAATACAATGGTATACAATATATTATGAATATGGAGTTAATGAGTGAAAAAAGGAATGTACTGGGAGAAAAGGAAAGGAGAGGTAGAATGGACTAAGATATTTCATGTAAAAGAATCAAGAAAAATCTTTTATAATGGAATGGAAGAGGGAAGGCAGGTGGGGCAGGAAGGAGTGAGCCTTCATTCTCATCAAAAATAGCTCAGAGAGGAAATAACAAATACACTCAATAGGGTATAGAAATCTACCTTACCCTAGAGGAAAGAGGTAACGAAAGGGATGGGAGAAAGGGGACAGGAGGAGGGGATAGAGGGCGTAGGTGACAGAAGAGAGGAAATATCATATGAGAGGGTATCAGATACTACACACTTCTGAGGAGGGACAGGGTGACAGAAAAGAGAGAAGAGAATAAATGGGAGTGGGGAGGAATATATATTGGAGGAAAATACAGTTAACAATAGCAACTGTTGGAAGCATGGTTCTCTAATGATAAAGAATGCAACCCATCCCAGAGAAAATGTTGATGGTATCTGAACACAGACTGAAGTACTTTTTTTCCCTCTCACTTTATTTTTCTTGAGGTTTCTCTATCTGTCACTTTATGATATAGTTTTAGATCTGGTAGAGCTATGCCACTTTCCTTTACAATTTTTTTTCATCAGTTCCCTTGCTATTAGAGTTAGCTCACTCTACCCCTCCTTTCCTTTTCTCCCAGTACATTCTTTTTTTCACCCATTGACTCCACATTCACAATATATTATACCATTATATTCAGCTCCTCCTGTGTCTTGTCTATATATACTCCTAAGTGCTCTTATAAAAACTGCCCATATATCTGTTGGCAGTAGCCAAATAGCTTGGGTATTAAAAAAACTTATCTGGAATAAACATCGAAAAGATTTGCTTTTCTCCCAATAAATTATTGCCATTTTTCTATCCCAATTACATAAATGGTATTTAACTTATAGATAAGTAGTATTTAATTTATACATAAATTAATAAAAAAAATATACATTAGCTGAATATCTTAAATACATTTCTCTCATAAAAGTATATTTTTAAGTCAATGTTTGACAAAGGTCATAATAGGGTTATATTGTTGAGTCCCTTCCTCTATTCCATCTCTTGCCTTGGTAGTTACTTTATAGCTATTGCAATTTGCTTTGTTGACATGGAATTAAGATTTCTATTTGGCATTATGTCAGTTTGACATTTATGCTCATTTACATATTTGTAGAAAATATTTTATTTCTTTTACATTTTTAGTTTTTCAAATAGCTTCACATAATAAGCTTCATATAATATTCATATAGTATCTGATCATTCTAATATAGCTTTTCTTTTTTAATTTGTTGTTCATTTAAAATGTTAATTTGGTTTCTTCCAACTTTTAAGTTAGGCAAACTAAAAGTATATCAACTTTCTTAATCCTTTAAGAGAGATAGCTTTTAAGTTCATAAATTTTTATTTTTCTAACTTATGTATCACTTCTGACTTTCAAGATTTACTTTCTGTAAATATTTAATATTTTTCTCTTTATTTTATAAATTTCATAAATTACAGTTCATCTTTTCTTATTGTTAATGTATTTTAAAAAATACCTAGGACTAGGGAGAGCTAGATGGTATAGTGGATAAAGCACTGGCCTTGGAGTCAGGAGGACCTGAAATCGAATCAAATCCAACCTCATACTCTTAATTTACCTAGCTTTGTAATCTCGGGCAAGTCACTTAACCCATTAACTCCCTTAACCCACATCAGCCCCCAAAAGCCCTTGTTCTAACTGCATAATATTTTCACATTTTTGTCATTCCCATTCATGAACTGTTTTGTTATGATTTGCTCTGAAATCTACTGTTTTTTAAAAGAGTATACCATTTTTGAGTCTCCATATAGATCTATAACTTTTTCATACTGAATAATCTTGTAAGAATCAGTCAAATGCTGAAGAGTACGAGATAGAAAGAGAAATTCCATTTAAATTAACTATAGATAACATTAAATACTTGGGAATCTGCCTCCCAAGACAAACCCAAAAGCTACCTGAATACAACAATAAAGCATCTCTCACCCAAAGTCAGATCTAAATAATTGGAAAAAATGCCAATTGTCTATGGCTAGGTAGAGCTAATATAATAAAAATGACAATTCTATCCAGATTGAATTACTTATTCAGTGCCATACCAATCAACTTACCAAATAGATTAGCTGCAAACAATGCTTTCCCCATCCAAAGGAACAAAGCAAATGAAAAAAAAAATCTTTCAGGATCTGATGAACACTACATGCACTTTTTTTAGAATAAATTTATTTTCTTCCATATGTAGATGTTTATTTCCAAGTAAGAAAATTTCCCTCCACCTTCCCTCCCTTCCCCTCAGCAGAGAACAGTCAGGTTAGTACTTTACATACATATTTGGTTAAATGTTTGCAAATTAGTAATTTTTGACATGAGGAATTAGGATTAAGGGAAAGTGATACATAAGAGATAATTTTTATAAAGTGTTCATCAGATTCAGAAGGGTTGTTTCATTTTTTCTGTGTGTTTTGTTTTGTTTTTCTTCCTTTGGTTGGGGCTAATATAGTCCAGAAACAGTAAAATACAGTTGTCCTAGCTCTCTGGTCTGCGGAGAGGCGATGTTTCCATCAAGGCTCTACTACATTCTCTTTTTAAAAAATATATCAAGTTTTTATTTCCCTTAATCTTAATTCCTCATATCAAAATGGACTAATCTGTAAACATGTTTAACACAAATGTGTATTTACCATATTAACCTGACTGTTCACTGCTGAAGGGGGGTGGGTGGGAATGGAGGATGGAATTTTATTTTGTATCTTATAAATATACATAGACATATGAATGAATGTTGATATATTTTCATAACATGTATTTGGAAAAATAAAATATCAATTAAAAAAGAAAGTTTAAAGCTCAATTCTATTTCTAACACCAATTTCTACATAGGAACACAGAATTATTTTAATAGTGGTATGGTAAGTTTTTAGCCTATAACCACTTGGATGATGGAGTTGGCCACCTTCCTATTAATTGGAGAATAAATCAGTTTGTGGAGAGTCAATTCTACTTATCAAATCTTACCATTCCTACTTCCAAAACACATCTTTTAAAATTTATCCCCCTTCTCTATGTTTGAAAAACCACTATCCTAGTTGAGGCTCTAGTCATCTCTTACTTCAGTAATTGCAACAGTCTCTGAATTTTTATCTTTGCCTCAAGTCTCTCCACTAAAATTTACCTTCTGCACATCAATGAGACTGGCTGTTTGAAAGCACAGATCTGAACATTTTGTTCTCCTATTCAATAAACTATACTGGCTCTCATTATTTCAATGGTCAAATGTAATTTCTTCTATTTAGCATTCAATTACTTTTACTATCTGGACCCAATCTATCTTATTCTAAGTACATATCACTACTTCTAGCACATACTACTTTTCATCAAAATTAGTGTATCTAATGTTTTTCACACATAGCATTGTATTCCTTAACTCCATACCTTTGTTCTGGTAATTTCCAATGCTTGGAATTTTTTCCACCCTTCTCTCTGCATCATATAATCTTTAATTTCCTTCAAGACTCCACTCAATTGCTTTCACTTATGAGTTTCTTGATCCTTTTTGTTTGTGTTTTGTTTTTGTGTGTGTATATATTATATAAATTGTTTTATATTTTTATCATATATAAATATATATATATTATACACTTATGAATGTATGTGTGAGTTTATGTTTATCACCAATATCTTTTAATGTGACTTTTGACAATTTTTGAAAAAAGGATTTCTCCTAATCATTGCTTGCTTTTTTTGGAGGTCCATTAGTTGATTTTTCAGATCAGTTTAATTTCTATTTGAATTTTGCTTTGCTTTTTTTAATCAAGGGAAAGCATCTGACGATTTGTTTACAAAAAAATGTTAAGGAAATTAGCATCTGTTCTAGTTTTTATCTGAATGGTGTATTCTTGGGAGAAAACATATTTGTGTCCTTTTAATTAAGTGCACAGAAATTCTTAGTGAATTTAACTCACTATGATGAAAGTATGATGAATACTTCGGTGTTTATCGATTTATCAATTCAGAGTGTTTTGTTTGGTGTTTTGTTTCAAAAACAGACTATCAAGTTATGCTTCTGTAAGTATTCTATCCTCAACAAAATTGAACTCCTTGTTTTCTGAACTCATGTAATCTATTTCCAACCACCTCAACATTTTTGTCCATGCCTTTTCTGTGCCTGTAATGCCCTTCTTTCTCTAGGAATCTTTTATCTGCCACTGCAACTCAATTGTATCTTCTCTTATAAAATTAATGTTCTAACGTGTATTTTGTTTTCTGTTCATAACTATTATATAAATTCCTTGAAGGAAGTTACACTGCAGTTTACACATGCTTGGAATGCACTCCCTCCTCAAATTCACATCATAGAGCCCCAAGTTACTTTCAAAATGAAGTTCAAGTGTTGACTCCAAGATGAATACTTTCCTGACTCTCGTCATTCAATTTGTTAGCATCTCTTTCTTTTGAAACAGTTTTTAAGGAATGTAACATTCATCCAAAACCCCATTAGTAGTGAGAAGCTGTCTCCAGAGAGTGACAGCCTACTTTTCACCTCAGGATTCTGTGAGAAAACTTGATAGGCTATAGCTTCTAATATTATCACAAATATGCTTCCTCTGGTGTGTTTTCCACTATCATTTAATGACTTAACAATTCTCCAATATCAATTAAAGAATTAATATAATTTAGCCTTTACAAAGATATTTATTAGAAACATACAGTAAGGAATGAAGTAAAAAGTATCTTTCCAAATCTCAGGACATACTTTTCCCTCCACAAACCTGCTCACTTTTGGGGAATAGTAGACTCAGATGTAAAGATTTTGCTATCAACCATTCTTAACCACACCCAATGTGGAGAGAGGATACTTTTTGGTGATTGTAGCCCATTTTCTCCTTCTTATACAATCACAGAACAATCCCTGCCCCAAATCCACAAAGTTCTCTTCAGGATGTGGCAAAGACTATCAATGAGTTGCTCTCTTGCTTAGCTTATCTGGTTTCTTTGTTGCTGTGCTGTGTCAAGTAGAACACTGTCAGGGATGCTATTTTGTCATTTTGTAACATTTGGCTACTGCCTGGTTCCTGGCTACTGACTCCAAGAAATTCTGTTTTTCAATGGAATGATGAATGACTTTCTTGGATTTCCCAGGCTCACTTTTTGCTTGGGTGTTCTTACCTTAATTATATGAACATTCATCTAGGACTGGGAGAAAAGGAATACACTATATATTCAGGTACCCATGGTGATTCAACCGAATAGCTGAAGCTATTTCCCCTCCTGAAACACACACACACGCACACACACACACACACACAAACCCACAAATACACACAAAACGTAACAAGGAAGACTGTATTTGCTTAAACTTTTTTCAAAATATTAATTCTGCCTCAACAACAAATGAAAATTATTTTATTCAACACCCAGTAAACTGATAAGAAATAGAGACTTCTACTGCCTAAACTCTGAAATAGTAATGATTGTAGATGGGATGTGGTGAGGTAGGGAAATTCCATTAGGTCTCAATGCATATTAGAAGTAGACAAGGTATAATAGACATATTCTAAAGACTGGGACTTCATGGATCAGTTCACTTAATTATAATAATATTTATATATTTTATATGCTTTATTCCCTCAGAATGCAACTGGGAGGGCAGGGACTATTTCATTCATGTCTTTTTTTTTAAATCTCTCTAGCACTTAAAATGATGACTTACATGCATAGATACCTAATAATATTTCTTGAATTAAACTGAATGGATGTGTTTGTAAGCCCTATTAAGCCCAGTCTAAGTTAGTAAGTGCTTACTAACGTTGTTCAATGTTATTTATTCAATGTTGATTGAAACAAATAATTGTTCAATGTTGTTTGAAAGTCATTAGATAACAAGCTTTATTGAAACCTCTTAAGATGTTGAAAAAATAACTGAATATTTTCAGTACTGCAATGACTTAACATGTCTTGATTTGAGAAAAAATAAAAATTCATATCTTATCATATATAAGATGGTACATATATACGAGTGATCACTAGTAAGTGAAAACAGGCAGTCTTTATGAAATAGAAAAGAATGAGTCCATAGCTTCCTACAGTAAAAATAATAATAATAATCTTTTAGAAAATTCACTAAGAAATATCAGTTATTGTGAACTTTGTACAAAGTACAATATAAGAAATTTTGAGAAAATGTAAAGAAAAGATAATATGGTTTTCAACTCAAAGAAGCAAAAAACACATTTTGGCTAGAGGGAACAATTAAATATAATAAGTTTACCTGTGAGGAAATTATTCTTGAGCAGAAAAGTCTATAAATTATAAGGTGATAGGAAGAAGGAAGAAAAAAATTGGGAAAATGTGCAATTAACCTTAGAATAAAAAAATACAATTTTATATAGAGAGATATGATGTCTAATGAGAAAACAATTATTCAAGTTGCATAGAGATATAGTGGAAAGAAAAGTTTGAGTTTAAGAACTGATTCTTCTGGATCCAGTCTCTGACTTTTAAGTATATCAGTTCACTTCTGTGGGTCTCATATAACTTAACTAGATGTGAGAATTAAACCGCACAATTCCTACAATCCCATCCTACTCCTAAATATTATGGCCATATATTATTACTACTCAGGGCAAATCAACACTCATTTAAGCTAATGTATGGTCTGAATAATCAAATAGAATCAATTGAACAGTTCTTCAGCAAATTACATATTATAGACATAGATGACAGATAATTTCATTTAAAATTATTTTCTTAAACTAATATTCCAAAGTCACACTTTTTTGATTGTTCTTAGTCCAAGAAATTTCATGGACATTTAAATTCTGTTATAGAACAGAAAATTTCAACTGAAGTTATGAGAAATGCCAGTCACGTGTTTTAAAGGGATAATTGAGTATATTATTCTTAAAATGCATTTGCACTTATTCATTATAATCTATTATCTTGAAAATTATCTTTCATTATGCAGGTGCACTTTAACTATAAATGCATTTCTGAAAAGTCATGTGTAAACTGATTATAACCTGAGTCAGATTTTAGATATACTAAGGAAATTATTTAAAGGAATGCTAAAGAAAATATTTTTGTGATGCAAAGTATCATCTTTTAAAAGAATAAAGTAGATAATAGGACCCTTCATTTATGTATTTTATAAGTTAAGATCTTTTTATTTTTTATTTTTTTATTTTCATCCATTTGTAAGTGCATATTTTCAAGTTACACAATTTCCCTCCATCCTTCCTTCCCATCTCCCTCCCCTCAGTAAGGAACAGTCAGGTTAGCATTTTACATACATATTTTGTTAAACATATTTACAAATTATTATTTTTTGGCCTGAGGAATTAAGATTAAATAAAAAATACATAAGAGATAATTTTTATAAAGCATTCATCAGATTCAGTAGAGGTGGTTTTTTCTGTGTTTTGCTTTGTTTTTCTTGCTTTGGTTGTAGATATCACTTATTTTTTTAAATTTTAAGGCAAAGCATACCTGTTTAGACAAAGCAAATTAAAAGCTTGACTAAATTATCTTACTTGACTCTTTTTAAGTTTAAGTTCTGTTGGGAACCTTGTGTATGGAAACATTGGCGTTTTTGAACATCAGAGCCTTGTTCTACTAAGTGCCATGATGATGGGAGTGTATTAGAGACTGGAAAAAGTATTTAAACTCTTTTATTCTGGTAAATAGATGGAGTACATGGAGCACTTGGAGATCTTGATGGAGTACTTGTCTCCTTTGTCTTCCTTGTCTCCTGCCCTTCCAATGTCACCTGGGGAAGTCTCCCACCTTTCCAATGCTCAACTGGGGAAGGATAATGGAGTACAAAAATGGGACTCTACATATGGCATCCAACAGGAACTAAACATTTATCATAAAGGCTCATTATCTGAGTAAATTCCGGAAGAAGAACATAGCAGATACTAGCAAGAGAACCAGCCAACATCCCAGGGTGGAGGACTCTGGATAAAGTAACAAGTTGACTTGTTAATTAGGAGACTGATTTTAAACAAAGAGGAATCAGCAAAAGTGAGAAAACAATTAAGTATTAAACATTGAAGAGTCAGCAGAAAGTAGAGTCTTTGAGGCAGTGCCCCAAGGAATTAAGCTTCTTGCTCAGCAGGAGTCTATACCAGCACAGTGAACAGGTTGCTGAGGACCTGCTTGCTGCTCCTTTTACCCATGGCTGCAGGCCTGCTCCTGCTATGTGCTTTAAGCTCAATCCAAACACCTACAGGCAACTGTAGAGACTTCTTGTGGTTGCTGACTTTTCAGCCTACAAAGGGAGGCACCTCTGCCATTGCTTGAGCAGCAGAGGGCTGTGAAGGGAACACTAGATGCACTTCCTGTGGGGAGAGCGAAGGTGTCACATGCTATTGGACAGTTTGTAATGTTGTTGATGACTGTTTAGAAAATCCAACAACTTCAGATTGTACTGTCAACATCTTAAGTAATTTTTTTTAATTTTTTTTTTTTGCAAGGCAATGGGGTTAAGTGGCTTGCCCGAGGCCACACAGCTAGGTAATTATTAAGTGTCTGAGGCCGGATTTGAACCCAGGTACTCCTGACTCCAAGGCTGGTGCTTTATCCACTGTGCCACCTAGCCAACCCATTTCTTAAGTGATTTCAAATGTTCTCTCTCATTCTCTGTCCTTCCCACCCTCTGCAGAAAGGTGGGAGGGAGAAGGGAAATCTTCCTTTTTTGGAACTTCAGAACTCAAGCTTATGCCTCAAATGGAATACAGGCTTTGCTACAAGGACAAGACCCCTCCAAAAACTTATTTTAGAAATCAAGGGACCTCCATGCCTTCTTCCTGGTTTGGGGCAGATTGGGCAATGACTATGTTTTTCAATAGGTTATTGATTGGGAAGTTTTGTGGTTCAAATAGTTAAGATAAAAGGAGAAGAAGATTTTTTTCTGGGAAAGGGAAATTTGGATTTTGTCTTATGAAGTCTGTGCCTATGGCTTATATTTCTGTTAACTGCTCTTAAGTGGATTTGTAGATGTGTGTGTGTATGTGTGTGTGTGTGTGTGTGTGTGTGTGTGTGTGCGTGTGTGTGTGTGTGTGTGTGTGTGTGTATTTGAACATCTATAGGGCATTTTACATCTCTCTGTGGGTATGGAGAGGTGGAAGAATATTACTATATTCTGAAATCTGGTACTGGCTAAGGGTATCAATCTCAGCTTGGTACATGTGATCCAAGAGAATTGTTTTCTGTGTTTGTGTTAGTGTCTAAACTCGTGTGTGTGTGTGTGTGTGTGTGTGTGTGTGTGTGTATGTGTGTCTGTATGTGTAATTCAGATCTGAAATAGTTAGGTAAAGTTAAATGTTACTCCTTCTTAGTTTGAATTTTGAATTTGCTTTAAAAGGTTTTTTTGTTGGCAAAAGAGAAACTTTTTAAGTTGGGGATAAAATGTATTTCAAGGAATTTGGGAATATTGGTTTTGTTAAATTGACATTTGTGTATACTATTTTTGAACTTTTGTTTACAATTTATGTGGCATTCATTACGTAATAATTTTGTTTCAAAAGCAAGAAGGGGGGGTGGTTAGGTGGTGTAGTGGATACAGCACCAGCCTGGGAGTCAGAAATACCTGAGTTCAAATCCTATCTCAGGCACTTAATAATTACCTAGATTTGTGGCTTTGGGCAAGCCACGTAACCCCATTAGCTTGCAAAAACTAAAAAAACAAAAAAACAAAAAAAAGAAGGGGGATATGTTGGGAACCATTGCGTATGACAACACTGTGAATCATCTTCACCTGGTGTCTTTGAACATCAGAGCCTTGTTCTACTAAGTGCCACAGGAGTGGAAGCAGATTAGAAACTGGAAAAGAATTTAAGCATTTTTATTCTGCTAAATAAATGGAGTACATGGAGCCCTTGGAGATCTTGATGAAGTAGCTTGTCTCCTTTGTAATCCTTGTCTCTGGCCCCTCCAACATTTTCCTGTGAAAAATAAGGGAGAACAGAAGTGGGACTCTACAATTCATAATTAATTGTTAATGCATTTGTTTAACTTTATGGGATAACCCCAAAACAAAGAGAGAGTAGAAGTTGCTCAAGATCCTCAAACAAGGAAAATACATTTGAAAGTGAATTCTTTACTGAATTTGATAAAAATCTACATGTTTTATTCTCAGTCAGATGCTCACAGATTTCATTTGAGTAATAATAAAATTTCCCTTTCTGAAAATAGTCAGACATTATTGAGCTATTTTCTTAAAGCTTTTTATGCTATATAGTATACATTTTTATTTAAATCAATTCATTACACTTCTGCCACTTTTTTACTTGACACAAATTTTCTTGATTTATACTTCTGATGAAGGTCAAGATTAGGATGGATAAGGCAAAGTAATTAGCTCTTTGCAATGGTGGTGAACATTCTGTGATAAAAGTCAAGTTCCTTAGGGGATGATAAATTAGAAAGCCTGGCATGATCATAAAATAGGAATAAAGGGAAAAGCTATATCTTCCTTTTTCATGAAAAAAAGCCAGTAGCATTTTTAGTTTTCCATTGTAATAAATCCACTGTTTGAAGAAGGAGAAAAGATAAAGTTTGAGGAAAAAAGACAAGGAGGAGTGAAGAGGAGAAAAGGGAGAGAGAGAGAGAGAGAGAGAGAGAGAGAGAGAGAGAGAGAGAGAGAGACACTTCAATATAGGCTTCTAATTAAGGTAAGACTTTTGATCTATGAGTTTATTCTTTCCCCATAGTGCTGTATACTCGTTGGTAACAAATAATCAATTGGGATGTAGTAAAAATCAGTTTATCTTGCAACTGGTGACAAAAGTAATCCTAATAATTATACCCAGAATATAAACAAAGTACAAAGAGATCAGAAAAATCTCAAAGGTAATTGATATCAGATTATTAGATAGTAATGAGGTAGTACAGGTTACTATATGGAGAAGGGATAAATTGACCAGGTCCCAATTGCAGCAACAGATCAAGAAATCACAAAAGTTTGTCCAGAGGGTTCCTTATTGGGTCAGGGATGCAGACAGGCTTTCAGGTGCTCATGATTTTATTCCTTTTATGGTATTGCCACCTTTAAATTATATCACTCTGACTGTCCTCTTTGTATGGTCTAAAGTTCTAGGCTTCTACATCCTATGAGCTTCAGTCTCTCCTTTCATCTAGAAAATAAAACAAAAAACAAAACTACACTTTCCAATATAAGAAAGGACCATAGAGAAAATCTAGAATTCAGGTATTAATTAATTATGATACATTGACCATATTTCATCTACCACCTACTTTTGTATAACCTTGAACTTTAGCTTGTAGTTTGTTGATTCTGAACCCAGAGCAAGATAGTCATTTCTTACAGATGAAGAAATTAAGGACACAAATGTAGACTCAGGATCCTACAGAAGCAGAACATGACTTCAGATTGAAGAACCTAGCATCTGGTTACAAATGAAGAAAAACTCAGTGATCTTTCCCCAACTGTGTAGATAGGAGAGGACAATCAAGGTTTTAAGAGCAAATTGTACATTTTAAGGAGAAGAGAAAGAAACAAGAACCAGAAAGGTATCTTTGGAGATTTGGGTCTTTGTGGGATTTTTTTCCAGTAACCATTTCAAATTCATCATGTCCAAACTCATTATGTTTCCTCAAAAATACAACAAAACAAAACAAAAAACAAAAAACCCACCACAACAATATATTTGCTTTTAATTTTCCCATTCCTTTTGAAGACATAAGCATTCTGGTCAATCAGGCTCACAAGCTAGAATTCATCCTCAACTTTTTAATCTGATTCCCCATCTTAAATACAATCAGTTGCTAAATATTGTTTAATTAACCTATTCAGCAGCTCTTATATCATTTCCCATCTCTTTAATCACTAAAAATACATTAGATTATCATGTCTAGCTTAGACTTTTGCAAAAGGCTTCTGAATAGATTCTAGGAATCCTCTCCCTCACTTTTCTGATTCATTCTATATTCAGCTACTCAACTGGCGTACTTAAATTATGTTTGATCATCACTTACATGTGAGGGAAATTTCAGGGACTTTTCATTGTCTTTAGGAAGGTATAGAGTCCTTTATTTGAAATTACACGCATAAAATTTGGTTTTTTATTATTTTGAAATTTTGTTTTTAATTTCTTGCATTGTGAACTTAAAATATCAATAAATTTAACCATTTTCAAATACAAATCAGAAGAAAAGATAATAAATGAATCCAAATAACTATTATATATGTCATACTTAAGCATAAAATAAAACATTAATTCCAAGGCTGTCTTGCTTATCTTTATTTCCCTATGAACTTAGTTCTTTTTTGTGAATTTAAAAAGAAAATGTTTTGTTGATGCTCTTCTCTCTCTGTCTCTCTCTGTCTCTCTCTGACTTTGTCTATTTCAGTCTCTGTCTCTGTCTCTGTCTCTGTCTCTGTCTCTCTCTCTCTCTCTCTCTCTCTCTCTCTCTCTGTCTCTCTCAATCACTATCTGCCCTCCAGGTCCCCATCTCTGAATTCCTAAAAACAATAAAAATAATTGGAGGATAACAAATATGAATACACATTCATAACATTTATATATTGATCATGTATTTAAATATCCCTTTATTTTATCACCTCTCAAAAGACAGGAATAATATTTTACCATCAGTCTGCTGAAATCATGGTTGGTTAGATTGAAATTTTTCCAAGTTTTTTTAAATTTTTTTCCTTTTATTGTAGTCATTGAATAAGTTGATCTAAACTAGGTTTTGTTGTGTTCTATGAGGTTCTGTGATTTTCTGTGGTGTTCTATACCTACATGATATGATGGATAGAGTCCAGCTCTAACTCAGGAAGACCTGAGTTAAAATTATGGTTCTTGCACTTACGAGTTGTGTGATTTTTCTTGGCTTCATTTCCCTCATCTGTGACCTGGGGCTTTCAGGGCTGTTGTGAGGATATGATAAAATAATACATAAAAAACACTGTGCAAACCTTAAAATTTCTATACAACTACTGATTCAATTGACTTCATTCAAATGAAATTATGACAATTCTTCACAAGGTTCTTTGAATCCATACTATTTTATTTTATGTATCTTATGGAGAAATAATGTACATATAATGTAATTTGTTTTTATAGGCCCTAATTGATGGGCATCCCCAGTTTCTAATCCTTTGCTATAACAAAAAAGGGTTCAGCTGAGTGTTACTGCACATGTGGATTTTGTTTTATCTCTTTAGTACTTGTGTCTATCAGTGGCAATATGGAGTCAAAGAGTATGCATAGTATAGTGATTTTGTGATATATTTATTTCTGAATTAGTTTCCAGCAGCTGTACTATTTCCCAGTTCTATCAATAATATGTTAGTGTGCACATATCTCACCTAACTGTTCAAAAACTTCTTTAATCTCCATTTTTTCTCATTTTTGTCTATCTAGTAGGTTGAAGAACATGGGTTGTTATGTGGTCCTAGAGAAGACACTTACCCTCTCTGATCCTAATCTATAAAATGAAAATCTTGAATTTAATGATCTCCAAGTTATTTTCCAAATTTAAGTTCAAAAGGTTCTCCTGCCCTATATGTTTAATTTGATTTCCATCACATTTTACAAGCTTGCTTTGCTTGTGACTATTCCTTCTCTGACTTTACCCTTTCTCTAAAACTCTCTTCTAATGAACCATCCTTGTTTGTTTTTGAATTTCTTCACCAAATTCTTCATGTATGTGTTTTTTGTTCAACCATCCTCTGTTGAGTTCAGTCACAAGTGTGATACATGTGACATCCACTCCCCATACCCCCTTCTCCTTCTTTATAGATACTTCTTATACAACTCTAAAACCCAATTATGAGAAGTCATAAAATCTTTCATTTTTTCTTCCTTTTTTCAAATACATTTTTAACCTTTCCCTTTTCTTGGATCTCTTAATGCATATTTGAACTCAGATTTTCCTGACTCCACAATTTGTGCTCTATCCACAGCACCATCTCCCCCTTTTTTAACTCCCTCTGTAATTTTTGTAGACACTGGAAATTTTAAGGTATATCTGACCCTTTTCCCATTAGAATTAAGATTTCACAATCATGTAATCCTTTAGAATTGAATTTAGCATAATACTTAGCACAGTGTTCAGCACAAAGTAAGCTTAATAGATATTAGTTGACTGACTGACTCAAATGCATTTATTTACCTTTCTAAGTTATTCCTGACTCTTGTTTTTTCATTTCATTTACTAAACTCTGGTCTTTTTATTATCAGAAAAACTTTAAAGTTCTGATTTGATAATACCATCAAATGTTCTATTTCTTGTTCTTTCTTTATTTCTATTGATATAATTAACGTTTTATTATGGTGTGGTAGAAGCAACATGTACTGTGGTCCATATCAAAAAGACTAATATGGAATTCCTGAATCCCACATAAACTAGCTTATTTTTTTAAGATATTGAAATCATTTTTCTGACTATTGGAACATCACAGCTTGAAACTTTGGCATAGCTTCTTAGTGGTCAAAGTATAGAAGCCTAGAACATCAGTAGTTAATCCTAAGACTAAGTTAGCCAGTACTTTTTGGCATTTACAATCCAAGTACTCTTGCTTCATTCACCTGGGGAGCTTTCAATCTCAGCTATACTTGTATCATTTCTCTTTACTTATATGAACTTTTCAGCAAGCACTTCTCTCATAGTTCCTTCAAGTTTCTGTAAACACATTAATGAGCTGATGGTTATTTGTCTTTCAATTTCTTCATCATTATTCATTACGGTTCAAATTATTTCTGGAATTTGTGTGGAAGAGATAGAATCCTAAAAAACCTTTATACTAGCTCATTTCAAGTGGAAATCTCTCTGGTTTAGAATTTAACACTCACAATTTGGTTCCAAATGATTTCCCCTCCCCCCTTCCCCCAAGGCTGCTTAAAAATCAATGTTCATTTTGAATTCTCTATTTCAGTGGAAAACTTTCTGTTCCTTATACTCATATTTCATCTCCTACCTCCTACTATTAACCATTTTCATAATAATTTGTTCTTCACCTCTGTCTAGTTCTTTTCAAAGCTATTTTCAAATCTCCTTTAAGAAAACTATTTTTGATTCCTCTAGTCATTACACCACATCTGCAGTAGATATCACCCTATATTCATTTTGTATATAAATGTACAATTGGTCAGAATTTATGATTCTTTTGGTGTAGCATGATCTATTCCATCTTCTTGTACCATATTTTGTTTTTCCTTTCTTATTAATGGACATTTTACATCCACCAAGAAGATTGTTTACTTACTAAAATCAAAGCATGTCTCACTTGTGCATTTGTATCCCACTATCTAACACAATGACTAGTACATAATTGGTACTTGATCAATTTTTGATGATTAATTAATTGATTGATTCTCCTTTGGGATACCCTTACCAAATTTCCTTGATTACAGGAACTTTAGATCCCAGAAAGGAAAATGTAAGGGAAATGGTCTACACACTGTTGATTACCTTCCTTTTTCTCTTCCTTTTTATAACTCAGTGTTTATGTCATTCCATCACCTCCTCTCCCTAGGATTTCTACTCCCTTATCTCCTGCCTATTAGAACCAAATTCTCCTATCTTCTTTACTGAACCAACATTTTCCCCTCAATGAACTTGAGTATCTTTGATGTTACCTTCATTATTGTCATCTCTATGAGTGGCAGCTTCATTGAAGCTTATATACAGGAGTAGAATGAGGACAAGATCCTAAATCCCATAGTTTGGACTACAAGATTTCTAAAGAACACTTATTCTATTCATGAAACTGGATTATTCATTAATTCTTCTCTCTCACACACCTGAATTTGTCTCTTAAACTTCTTTTCTATAATGATTTACAAAGTTTATTTGAAGTCGAATTTTTGGAGCATGTCAAGATATTTCAAATGATAACAATGAAAGTTGTCTTTTTGAATCATCTCACCTTTGTAAATTAAGAACCTTCATGCTTAAGTTGAATTTATACCTTTCTTGGGAGGAAAAGATCAACACTATCATTGCTCTAATTTGCCAACTGATAAAATTGATAAAAACTGTCTTGTCTGTTAAACAGGCTTCTGGTTAATACACTGTCTTCCAATTCAACAGCGCTGTTTATTAAGAGGATAGGAACAGAGACTGGCTCTGTGATTCAGTGGGATAGGAAATTCAAGGTATAGACAAACTCTATCAACATAGAATGATATCTTCTTTGCAACTAATAGACTAAAAGAGTTTTCTAGGACATTGAGAGACTTGCTTCCCTAGGTTCATATACCAGGAATGTATCAGAAATAAGAAGAAAATTAATGTCTTATGTGTCAGTGATAGTAATGATTTGAAAGTTTTTACAATTCACCCAAACAACATTTAGAGAATTCTTTCTTTCTGGAATTTTCTAAGTGAAAACAAAGGAGAAAACAGTTTAAACAGTTCACTTGTTGAATGATATTATTTTGAATTCACATTCAAGTTTTGGCAAGTACATCTGTCATGTATAACTTACTTACACTTTTTCCCCCTTCCTGATTTGCATGCTCTCTCTAGTGTCCCAAGCAACAGATGTCTCATTAGCACCTGAGCTATGCCAGCTTCTGAGGAAGGCTGTGAACTGATTAAACACATGTTCCATTTTTATCTCTTTATGAGTCATTACTTAAAGGTTTTATCACCAGATTGCCAAACTTAATTATGTGGAGTCATAATTAAATATGAGCATTCTTGGGCTTGCTTTAAAAAAAACTGTTTAACTTCAATGACATGTTTTGCTGTTTGCTAATTTAAAACTCTGTTTAAAACAGAATTGGGAGAGGACCATTTTTAGGCAGAGGGGGTGTCATTTCAACAATTTTTTTTCATGTCTTAAAACAATTCACAAGGCTACAGAGTCAATACACATTTTTACATTAAAATGCTGACGAAATGGATAGAAAACTCCCATATGAAAGAATTATGATAAGCTGTAGGTATTTAAACACAACCAAAGGTTTAGTGTTACATCTCCAGAACGAACTTAAGGCATAAAATCAAAGTTTATTTTTTTTAGGAAATAAGAGCTTAAGACAAAGGTCTATTTAAGAGATAGATCAGCAAAGTAAAATTTGGCTTAAATAATTGCTTGAAATCTCTGATGGCCCAGGACTTTGAAAAATTGGCTCAGTTTGTTTAAGGCATCACAGAACCAGAAATAATGCCTGTCCTCAAGGAGATTATGTGCTAAATTGATTTATTTTTGTCCCTGAATACTTACATCATCTGTTTAGGTTAAAGTGGCTCAATTAAATTATTGTACATTTATCTGATTTGTTTTGGTCCCTGAATAACTAATTTAAGTGTATATGTGAACACCCAAATATATTTATATGCATACCTATTTTAAGGTGGCAAAGTCTATCCTATTTGCCTTTCCAGTTTTCAAGAGTATAGAGACATTGGGTAAATACAGAATAACTTTGACTACATTTTTGGAGAGAAGTTATTTTAGAGTCCGTTTTCATAGAGGAGAAATTTTCTTTAGGTTCAAAGGAATATATGGGGCAAGGAATAAGAAACAAGTGGATAGATCTTGAAAGAAATTCAAAAGGTGGGAGTAGAGTTTGATAACTATTATATCTTTAATGTAAAATTGTGGCCAATGTTGATACAAAGGAAAAGTAACATTCAAGAAGGAAGTGAATTCTGTTGAGGAAGAAATGTTGTGGCCAAAATGTTAGGTGTGAAATCTCCTTTTGAAAAAAAAAAACTATGTTTTACATTGATTAAAATTAAAGTGATTAGGAAGAAAAGATATAGAAAGTCTTGAAGTACAAATATAAAGGTGGAATAATGATCATGATGTTGATGATAGCTAACAATCTTATGGACATGGGTAACTTAGGTGACATAATGGATAGAGCACTAGGAATGGAATTAGGAAAAAAATCAAATTCCTGAGTTCAAATCTAGCCTCAGACACTTACTAGATGTATGACTCTGGGCAAGAAACTTAACCTTGTTTGCCTTAGTTTTCTCATCTATAAAGTAAGCCAGACATGGAAATGCCAAACCAATTCAATATCCTTACCAAGAAAAACCCAAGTTGAATATGATTGAAATTACAAAGCAACAACTACAAACTGCAAGGAATGGAGCTATACATTTTCAGTTATTTTCCAATTTAATTTTTCAAAACATTCTTGGATGAAGAAACTAAGACCAAAAAAGGCTGTGATTTTCCCAGGGTTACTCAGCTAATGAATATCTGAGACCAGATGTAAATTCAATTCTTGCCTCTAGACTTAACATTCTATCCCCTGTATCACCTAGCTGCCCCTGAGACAAAAGGGAGTGAAATGGTCATTTGTCCAAACTACTTATTTTTCAAATGAGAATATAAAGATTCATAAAGGCTGAATGATCCACCCATACTCACACAGGCAATAACTTGCAACTCTGGAATGCAAAGGTTTAAAATGTAAAAAGAAAAGAGTAAATTATATCTATATCTCTATCTATATCAATAGATATGTATCTATATAGAGATATAGACATTCTAATTAAGGTATTAACTTGGAAGTGAACCTGTAAAGAAAGAGAATTAGAGTGAGGCCTTTTGCTTAATGAAAATATTATTTAAAATAAGTCTTGAAAAAAGTGATAGAAGCCAGGAGGAAAATCAAGGGCATTCCCAGGCTTTGGCAATGACTATTGAAAAGATAGAGTCATAAAATGGAATGTCATACAATAAGAAGAGCAAGTAGATTGATATCTCTAGGTCACAAAGTATTTTTATAGGGAAAAATTATAATATGATTAGAAAAGTTGAAAGGAATCAAGGTGTAAAGGGCTTTAAAAACCAATCTAATGGATATGCTGTATATGGATCTGTAGAAAGTGATTAATCTGCTATCTTGTTGTTCATATTAATACAGATTGTATAAAAAGAGTCTTTTCAACTTTGAATGTTTCATGGTTAAAGAGACTATATATATTATATGCATTTATAAATATAAAATAAAAATATAGTATGGATATAAAAATTGAAGAAAAAATCAGAAAAAAGAACAGAGATTCAGTAACAATAGGAAAATTTTTATTTGTAGAAGATGAAACGTTAGCTGTAGCTTAAAGGAAGTTAGATAAGTTAGGAAGTGCACATGAATAGTGAAAGAGCTTCAGGCTTTTGAGGAAAGCCAAAGTCCAAAAATATGGAAATGGAAAGTTCTGTCAGAGTAATAGCAAAAAGGAAGAGTAGTATTATTGGACACAGTACATGAAGGCATAGAAGATGTAAGGAAAAAAAGGTACAAATGGTCAAGTCATAGAGGATTTTCAAAGTACCAAAAAAATAATTTTATATTTGTAAGGAAAGCAATTTTCAAAATATAAATGTTATCTAGTACTATTAGTCATAATGAAAACATATAGGATCTACTCTCTTAAGAACTTTTAGATTTAATAGAAATAACAGACTAAGAACTTATACTATTTATTTATCCTTCAATTTGAAATAATTATGACTGGAATGTAAGTTCTTTTAAACATGGGACTGATTAACTTTTGACGTTATATCACTACTATCTTTAACATAATTGGTGCTTTAAATGCTTTTAGAATAATTTAAATTTATCATATTTCTGATTGCTCTCTCATGTTTGGCTCCAAATAAATAGTGCAAGAACCTAAATGCTGAGGATACATTTTTTTAAATTTTTTTTAGGGTTTTTTTTTTTTGCAAGGCAAATGGGGTTAAGTGTCTGAGACTAGATTTGAACCCAGGTACTCATGACTCCAGGGCCCTTGTTTTATCCACTGCACCACCTGGCTGCCCCCTGAGGATACATTTTGATATTTTGGTTAACCTTTTTAACTTACCAGGAGTGCTTAATTCATGAAGATAATATGTTTTCCCAAAATGGCTATTGATAACTTCCATAAAAGATCTACTTATTGAACCAATTATTCTAAATCTTTTAATAATTTGAGGCATGATCTACCTACTTCCTTAGATATCCTTGGAGATACCATATATATTACTTCTGCACATATACTTAACAATAAGCCATAGATAATTTTAAAATCTAATAAGCATCTTTTTATTGCCTATCAAGGATAGCTACCAATTTGGTTCTTCAGAAATTGTGTGGTTTTTGTAAGCATATTTAGGAGATGGCAGAAGGGCCAGGAAGACTTGGGTCCAAATCCTTCCTCTGACATGTACTGGCTATGTGAACTTGGGTAAGGCCTTAAAGTCAAAGGATACTATAAGCAACTCTCAAATTTTATAGTGAAAGGATTGATGATCTTCACTTGGTAATTCTATATACCAATGAAATTGCAGGTTTAGTTTCTGTATCATTAGAATCTCATCATTTTTAGGAAAATTAGATCCAAAAGCAGATAGTCAATGGAGTCATGAAAAGTAGTGCTCTAATTTAAGAAGAGTATATATGAAGTACTCTCTAACAAATGGAAAAAAAATAGTCATTTCTAGATGGAAAGCCTTAGGAAGGCTTCAGGGAGCAGGTGATATTAGAGCTATGTCTTGAAAAAGGAAGACTTTCCAAAAATGGAGATATGAGGATGGGAGATGGGATAGATGATCATTCTAAGCATCAGAATTGAAGTAAAATAAAGAGACAAAGATAAGAAATTTCAGGTAAATTCAGGGAATGTTGAACACGAGTTTGATAAGGGTAATAATAAAGAGACTGAACAAAGGGACGAGTCTTTTTCTGTGTGATTATGTGTTTGTGTCTCTGTGTGTGTGTGTGTGTGTGTGTGTGTGTGTGTGTGTGTGTTTTGAGGTGGGCAACAAGTTGGTCTCTTTGATTGGATTGTAGACCATGTGACAGGAGGTAATGTGGAATCAATCTGGAAAGATGGGTTGTAGAATTATAGTGAAACTCTGTTAAGTACAGACAAAGGAATCTTCTTATCCTAGAAGAAATATAGAAATTTCTAGAGTAGGGTAATGTCATGTTCAGACTTGTGCTTTAGGAATATCAAGGTTGACAACTGGGAATAAGAAAGCATAGAGAAGGTTCAGAAAGTTCTTGAAATGGGTCAATGTGAAATCAGGCTAAAACAAACAATATGTGAGAGTTATGTGACTAAAAGTCTTATTCAAAGTCTGAGAACAATTATAATAAACAAGGACATTATGAACAAACCAAGGAAAATTTGGGATCAATAGCAAGAGAAAAAAAAATCACCAAGGAGAGATGGCTTCTCCCTCCAAGCATCAAATTCCTCCCAATACATTCTTTAATGGGGGCAGAAGTTGGACTTTTTCGCTCTTTCCACTCTGAATCTGCTTCACTGCCTGGTTTCAAGTGGCATCCCTTAGTCTTTTTCCTCACATCCTTCTTGTCTTCCTGACTCATTAAAAGAGTTCTGTCTCCTCCCATTAGACTGGGGCAAGATACCATCTTTCTTTTATATTAAATGTATTTTTATCAATTAATATATTGCCTCCCATGTAGTATGCCCTTGATGATTTTCTACCAGATTGTATTGTTTTGTGTTTAAGGAGAAGTTATAGATTTAATAAAAAATTTTTTCATGGAACTAAACAGTAAAATCTTTACTTCCAAACCAGGTCTGGATTGTTTGTCAGGGGGTGAGTCAGTGGAGTTGTAGGCCTGTTCCAGTCATTCTTTATAAGAGGCCAGTCCATCTTTGACAGACCAATTGCTTGTTCAGGGCAGAGATTTCCTAACTGCAGCTAATGATCCCCTTTAGTTAAACAATCCCTCTTCTGGTGATGTCATCCATGTGAGTACTGGAAGAGCTTCTGAAAAATGTTTTGCACTTAAAAGGCACTTTCTCTAAGATGGGAACATCGATTTGTCCTCCTAATTCCCATTAAAAAAGCAACCAGTAAAATAAATACACATTTAAAAGACCTTTAAGGAATGGCTGCATTATTCTTATATATGCAGTCTAGTCAATTTGAGGTCCTTGGATGCATTTATTTTATATTCCCTCATTTATCTATGCATCATTAGATCAGTTTCCCAATGTAGCCAGAGTTGTTCTCTGAAGTCATTTGCTTTTGGTTTTGGAGTTTTTGCCATTGGGAGAATTATAAGAAAAAAAACTAATCTGTCTTCAGGGCATAGTCAGGGATGAAGAACTGAACAGGTAAAATAATGGGTGGTCTTCTATTCTCCCTGCATTTTAATTGAAAAGGAAAAGAAACTTCTCAATGACTTTTTCTATATATCCAATTAGAGTGACATGGAGACTGGAGATATATGCATACGTATGTACACGCATGCATATATATATATATATACACACACACACATATATATCTGTGTGTATATGAGTGTAATATATAGATATATAATATAATGTTTCCCTATTAAGATCACAATGGGAGTAATATGTTCAGAATAGAATCTGAACTTTAATGAAGAAAGTAACAAATTTAAAAAGGATTTAGTGATAATGAGCAGAGTGGTCAAGTTTGGAAACTATAGTAAGAGAAATAGTTGTAGATTGAGGTGATTTTTAGCATAGAAAAGAGACCCAAGGGGAGACATTATATCTGCTTCCAAAATTCTAGTCATCCATTGGACACAGATTCATTAAGTTCTCATTGTGAGGAGTATTGGGCAAAGTATTGGGAAAGATATAATATTTAGATAAGTACATTCATGAAACATATTCTAATAAGGCTCTCTTGTGGAAGAAGGTATTGTTTAAGAGAGCAATTATGCTATTTTTGTAAATAGGTAGATTGAGAGTGAATATAAAAATAATTTTCAAAATATTATTTTTAGATTTGTTTTGCTATTCCATATTTATTTTAATCTGTCCCGAAACTTCAGAGCAAGTGATTCTTTATAACAACTATTTTAAAAGAAAGAGAAATTAAAAACAATACAGCAAAACTGATCTACAATTATCTAGCATTCATTTAAAAAACACCTCTTATTAACTGGAAAAGAAAAGAGGGAGAAGAGGAAGAGGAGGAGGGTACAGAAGAGAAGGAAAAAGGAGAAGGAGGAGGAAAACAAGAATAAAGAAGATGAAGAAGAAGAAGAAAAGGAGGAGGAGGAGGGGAGGAAGAAGAGGGGAGGAAGAGGGGGAGAAAGGAAAGGGGGAGGGAAGAAGCAGGGAATGAAAGAAGGGAAGGAGGGAAGCCATATTTCATTGAAGTCAATCAATTGACCATACCTCAAAATGTCTCATTTGTATAGTACTCTATCACCTTTCTTTGATGAAACAGACAACATTCTTCTACCAGTCCTCTGGAATCATTATTTTATCCCTATGTGATAAAAGAGGAGAGAGATAGGGAGAGACAAACACAGACACAGAGAGACAGAAAGACAGAGAGACAGAGAGAGAGAGAGACAGAGATTGAGAGACAGAGAAAGACAGAGATACAGAGACAGAAACAGAAAGAGAGGAATTTAACATATAGAATAATTTTTCCAAAGCTTTATAATTAGAATTATTATTAGAATTATAATTAGAATCATTGAAATTTTATAAATAAAAGGGATCTTAGCAATCAATTCTTCAACTTGTTTTCATAAATGAGGAAATTGAGACCCAAAGATATGATAACCTTACCCCATATTGCTGTCCTAGGTCTAAGTAGTTCTCCTAATTCCTAATTTGATTTTTTCCCATTTTACTTTTCTCCTGGTATCATTGTTATTATTATATTTCAGCTTCCATTAACATCTGACCAACCAAATACAATTCACCTAAACTCATTAACTACCCAATGGAACTAACTAAAATATCTAGAAGCTATGAACAGACCCATTGGTGAGGATGGTGTATCTAAGATATTTCTTTTCTTTCAGTGTTGGAGGGTAAAATCCCATGTTAGTTCTTGATTCATTGCAAAGGAGATAACCTTCTTACCTCTGTTTTATATTTATACCTGCATCAGTGATGGAGATTTTTTTTTCTATCATACACTTTTTGAGTTTTCAATGATCCCTTCACTTGCAGTGGCATCCTCAAATATACACTCCCTAGCCCACCTCTATCCCTCAGGTATTCTTCCTATAAACCATTCCTTGAAGATAACTTTATTTCATTGTTTTTTATTTGATTGTTTGTTGCCATATTTGGCAGTTCCAATGAGGTGTAAGGTGATGGAACCTCTTAGGTAGTGTTTGAATTTTAATTTGTACAATGAAGATTGGAGGGGCTGCTAGGTGGCGATAAAGCATTTAGGACCTATGAAGTTGAACATATTATTTGATTTTTACTGCATATTTTCATTAGTCTGGAAGCAACTGCTATAAGTGATGATTTTTAACTGAGTATTGTGAATGTGAGTAAATACAGTCATTTTATAAAGATCATTATTTGTGCTTTTGGGGATCTGGTTGTATATTATAATAAATATTGACTCAAATCTTCCTAAGAAAGAGGAACTAAGAGAATGGGTATGTAATTAGGAAGTAAATAGAAAGGGAATAAAATAGAAAAAGCAAATAAATAATACTTAGATAGAAACATGAATGAAAATAAGTAAATGAGTTTGAAATTGACAAATAAAAATTTAGAGCAGCATGAATGCAGCAACATTTTTAGCATTTCAATCAGGTTTTATTTTTTTCATTCCTGAAAGTAGCAACCACATTTGGACTCTAACACTTCAACAATTTACGTATTACATGTGTAAATTGTAAGCATCACTTTAAGAACATAAAGCTGGGAAGAATGACTGGATCATACTTCGTGCATTAGGAAAAAATTATTTTGACACTTACAATTTTTGACAACAAAAGGAATATAATATAATTTCAAGTTTTTTTTTTAAAAGCACACTATCTAGAATGAACAAAGCATCCACTCAGTGCTTACCATTTGCAAAGAATCATCCTAAGCTCTGAGAATTCAAATATAAAATAACTGGATAAAAGTGATAGTATCTAAAATTGATAATTTAGGCCAAGAAGAATTGATGAACAGAAATCTACTGGTTCATCTATGCAGTTTTTTATTGAAATGGTCTACACATATATTAAAGATATCCTTGATGAAAACATGAGACATAAATAGAAAGGATTTCAGAGTCTTTTCTACTATAGATAATATCTTCACAGTTGCATAATTTATTGAACTCTACTGGAATTTTTCTTGATAGCATAAAAGTTTTTAATTAAGAGAACAAATTCTATTCTCAAAGTTCTTTTCCAATTAGGTTAATTTCTTGCATGTATTAAGATCCTATCAAACAGTAAATAGATATGTATTAAGCACTAATTAAATGCCAGGTACTATGGATAAAAAATAAAATTTCAAATGAAAGTCCTTCCCTTTGCAAGTGTTTCCACAAAAATACCTTGTCTAAATATCCTCTTATTATTATTAGCAACCAAATTTCAAAATGGGAATATATACTTACTGAAGATATTTGTCATTTTCATAAAAAATATCAAGGATGAGTTCAAATTATGAAGGATATCCTACACATTATGACATCTTCCAATGAACATGCTGCTCATTACACCAAACAATACTATAAAAACCTCCTCAGAATAACCTATATCCACTTGGAAAAAAATCATCTGAACAACCTACACAGGAAATAACAAAAGAATAAATGATACTCATTACTCAGACTATGGCATGCAGTCTGTTGAGTTAATTCATTGTATACCATAACTAAGTGTTTCAAATGGACAATTTGAAGGATCCAGAATTGAAAAGAATGGACTGGACTCTAGTAGGGCAGTCTTTTTCAGTAAATACATGTGCTCTCTTCTTCTTCTTCTTCTTCTTCTCCTTCTTCTTCTTCTTCTTCTTCTCCTTCTTCTTCTTCTTCTTCTTCTTCTTCTTCTTCTCTCTCTCTTTCTCTCTCTCTCTCTCTCTCTCTCTCTCTCTCTATATATATATATATATATAGATAGATAGGTAGATAGATAGTTATATTTCCCTCTCTTCCTAGCTTCCATGTAATAACAAAAAACATTAACTTTTTGCACCAATATTTTCCATTTTCCTATTAGTGTTGTAGTAATATATGATTGTGACTCATCAAGTACTGTAATCTCCAAATAACCAACATTATGGATGACCAATGGACAATGGAAATCTATAATTATGATATTTTAGCAATGATGATTTGTGGATAATATATGCTTTAATTGATTCTATCTAAAAATAATCTAATAAATACATTATTAGAAAAGGAAGTAAACAAGAACAAGAAAAAATCTGATGGACTCTCAGAGTTTTAAAAACTTTTTTCAAGGCTACAGGGTTAAGTGACTTGCCAAAGGTCACACAGCTTGGTAATTGTTAAATGTCTGAGGTCAAATTTGAACTCAGGTCCTCCTGACTCCAGGGCCGGTGTTCTATCCACTGCACCACTTAGCTGACCTGGAGTCTCAGTTTTTACAAAATATTTAAAAGCTTATAGCAGCAGTCATAATCTTTTTTTTTTAATTTCATGGACCCCTTTGATAGGTTGGTCAAGTCTATGAACCTTTTCTCATAATAATGGTTTCAAATAATTGAAGGAAATGATAAATCTCTGGTAGACATTAGTGAAAAGAAATTGTTTCCATCAAATTTCATGGACCTTTTAAAATCAATTATATGAACCCAATTTAATAATAATCTATTTGAGGGCTTCTACTAAGTTGAATATATCATCTATAGAAGATTAATGGAAAGATATGAATAAGAATTACAAATTAAAATATAGATTAATTTTAATCTGTTCAATTTCAGAGAATACCCAAAGCAAAAGTATTTATATTTATATGAATATCTATTAAAGTATGGTTATGTAAAATGTAGAAGGCAGAGTTGCTAATATATGATCCCATAGTCTGATTCCCTGGGGACTGTCCATCCCTGAGACAGTTTTAGCTTCAGTGTCAGTAGGCTAGTTTGATGAGCTGAAAAACAAACAGAGGGTTGAGAGTATAGTACCAAAGTAAAGTTGGAGAAGGAAGCAAAAGTGAAGGGAAGGTTAGTCCTGGCCTAACTGAACTAAAAGTCTGTCACTAGCCATATTTTCTCCAACCTTGACTTGTAAACACTAAGTTTTGATTACTGTTTTGGTTCTAACAAATTTGTCAAAAAGCTATGTGTAACTCCCAAAATTTCATGAATCATACCACCAGCTCATATTTTCACACCATGAGTAACTGAGAAAATTAGCACTTCTAACTTTCGGGGGAAGATCAGGAGTGTTACGATCAATAACTGAACTTCTATGCTTATTTTTCTGTAGCTTAGAAATGAGCAGAGCGAAGCAAAGGAACTCTATCTCATGTGAGTGGGGAAGTTTTAAGATACAATTATTATGAAAATATTGATGATGGAATTTATTTAGTTGCTACTGTGCATTGTAAAATTATCATGTCTCCTACTCTTAATTTGATTACAATGCTTTGATTTTCCTATTTTTAGAGTCCCATATGAAATAAAACAGTCTAAATAGACCTATATTCAGTGACTGAAAGGAATTATAAATGAAAAGTAACCAAACAAAAACTCAATGTTGGGAAGTCTATAGACTATACTGTCTAGAGAGGAAATGCAAATATCATCATGTGGGGTCTCATGATATTTGGGGAACTAATCCTACATATTGTGGAAATATGTAGAATATTTCATCTAGAATTGCATGTAAACAGGTACTAGAATGTGTGTAGAAGGTCTAGCAAATTAGATTGGTTTTATGGAAGGAGTGTTATATGTGGTTAATCAAAATCTTTCCTTATAAATAGACAAATTGCTCCAAAATTCATCTAAAAACTGGGGATAATGCATTCAACATGTATTTCAAAGAGTTGTTAGCTTCAATGATATTTAAGCATGTTAAGTGTTTTATAAGAAAAAAAGAAGTGATTTTGGAAGTCTTTTATAATACTAATGTATGTAGTACTCTCATACATTATTTTAACCATATTCTTAAGATCAGAAAAAATCAGAGTTGGTATCTGAAAATAGGAAGAACATTCATATTGGAAGCACATTTTGCTCATCATGATGTATTACATGTTATAAAAACCACCCACACCCATTCATTTTTCATGGACTAATAGTCATTCAGGATTTCTAAATGTTTCGGGTAAAATGTGTTTATATTTATAGAAAGCAGTCATTAATTTGGTTTGCAGTGAATACCTTTATTTCAATTAAGAGGAACAGAGGGGAAATGATGTAGTAGAAATGAACTAATTCTGTGGTCATCCATGGCCAAAACTAGAGAAAATCTCTGTAAAGAAAATTTGTATTATGGACAGGTAAAATATAGCCATAAATTGAGTGATGATAATGATGATTACCTTGTCTTTCTTATTTTTTCACAAAGGAAAATTTGATTTTTGTTGTTTCTTAAGAAAATATTTTTTTCTTTTTTAAATTTTATTTTATTTTTCCAATTACATGCAAAGGTAGTTTCCAACATTCATACATTTGCAAGTTTATAAATTCCATATTTTTCTGCCACCCTCTCTTCTCTACCCCCTCCCAATGGCAATGAACAATCTGGTAAAAGTTATGTTCAATTTATTTGACATATTTCCACTTTATTCCACTTGTGAAAGAGGGATCAGAACTAAAGGGAAAAAAAACATGAGTAAGAAAGAAAAAACATAAGCTTGAAAAAGTGAACATAATATGCTTTGCTCTGCATTCAAACTCCAAAGTTTTTTCTCTGTATTTGAATGGCACTTTCCATAGAAGGTCTTTGAGGATTGTTTTTGATCATTGAACTTCTAAGAGGAACTTCATTCATAATAGTTGATAATCTCACAGTGTTATTAATATGAATAGTATTCTTTTGCTTCTGCTCACTTCATTCAGCATCAAGTCATGCAAATCTTTCCATGCTTATCTAAAGTCAAGTCCCTCATAATTTCTTGTAGAGCAGTACTCCATAATATTCATATACCATAACTAATTTAGCCATTCCTCAAGTGATTTCCATTTCCATTTCCATTTCTTTACAACTACAAAAAGAGTTGCTATGAACACTGTTGAACAAATGGGACTTTTTGTGATCCCTTTGGGATATAGATCTTATAGTAGTATTGCTGGATGAAAGGTTATGCACAGTTTTATTGCCTTTTGGTTATAGTTCTAAAGTGCTCTCCAGACTGGTTGGATTAGTTCACAACTGCAGCAAGAGTGAATTAGTGTCCCAATTTTCCCCCACTCCAGCATTGATCATTTTCCTTTTTTTTTGTCATCTTACTCAATCTGATGGTTGTTAGGTGGTACTTCAGAGGTATTTTAATTTGCATTTTTCTAATCAATAATGATTTTGAGCATTTTTTCTTTATTAAAGATATTATTTGAGTTTTACAATTTTCTCCCAATCTTGCTTCCCTCCCCCCACCCCACCCCACAGATAGCTCTCCATCAGTCTTTCCTTTGTTTCCATGTTGTACCTTGCTCCAAATTGGTGTGATGAGAGAGAAATCATATCCTTAAAGAGAACAGAATTCTCAGAGGTAACCAGATCAGACAATAAGATAGCTGTTTTTTTTTTCCAAATTAAAGGGAATAGTCCTTGTACTTTGTTCAAACTCCACAGCTCCATATCTGGATACAGATGGTACTCTCCTTTGCAGACAGCCCGAACTTGTTCCCAATTGTTTCACTGATGGAATGAGCAAGTCCTTCAAGGTTGAACATCACTCCCATGTTGCTGTTAGGGTGTACAGAGTTTTTCTGGTTTTGCTCATGTCACTCAGCATCAGTTCATGCAAATCCCTCCAGGTTTCCCTGAAATCCCGTCCCTCTTGGTTTCTAAGAGAACAATAGTGTTCCATGACATACATATAACACAGTTTGCCAAGGCATTCCCCAATTGAAGGACATTTACTGGATTTCCAATTCTTTGCCACCACAAACAGGGCTGCTATAAATATTTTTGTACAAGTAATGTTTTTACCCTTTTTCCTCATCTCTTCAGGGTATAGACCCAGTAGTGGTATTGCTGGTTCAAAGGGTATGCACATTTTTGTTGCCCTTTGGGCATAGTTCCAAATAGCTCTCCAGAAGGGTTGGATGAGTTCACAGCTCCACCAACAGTGTAATAATGTCCCAGATTTCCCACATCCCTTCCAACAATGATCATTATCCTTCCTGGTCATACTGGCCAATCTGAGAGGTGTGAGGTGGTACCTCAGAGAAGCTTTAATTTGCATTTCTCTAATAATTAATGATTTAGAGCATTTTTTCATATGACTATAGATTGCTTTGCTCTCCTCATCTGTAAATTGCCTTTGCATATCCTTTGACCATTTGTCAATTGGGGAATGGCTTTTTGGTTTCAAAATATGGCTCAGTTCTCTGTATATTTTAGAAATGAGTCCTTTGTCAGAATCATTAATTGTAAAGATTGTTTCCCAATTTACTAATTTTCTTTTGATCTTGAATACAATGGTTTTATCTGTGCAAAAGCTTTTTAATTTAATGTAATCAAAATCATCTAATTGGTTTTTAGTGATGTTCTCCAACTGTTCCTTAGTCATAAACTGTTCCCCTTTCCATAGATCTGACAGGTAGACTAGTCCTTGATCTTCTAATTTGCTTATAGTATTGTTTTTTATGTCTATGTCTTGTAACCATTTGGATCTTATCTTGGTAAAGGGTGTGAGGTATTGGTCTAATCTAAGTTTCTTCCATACTGAATTCCAATTATCCCAGCAGTTTTTATAAAAGAGGGAGTTTTTATCCCAGTGGTGGGAATCTTTGGGTTTATCAAACGGCAGATTACTATACTCCTCTCCTGCTTTTAAACCTAGTCTATTCCACTGGTCCACCACTCAATGTCTTAGCCAATACCAAACAGTTTTGATGACTGATGCTTTATAATATAATTTTAGTTCGGGTAGTGCTAAGCCACCTTCGTTTGCATTTTTTTTCATTAAGCTCCTGGCAATTCTTGACTTTTTATTTCTCCATATGAATTCACTTACAATTTTTTCTAACTCATTAAAGTAATTTTTTGGAATTTTGATTGGTAGGGCACTAAACAGATAGTTTAGTTTTGGTAGAATTGTCATTTTTATTATATTAGCTCTCCCTATCCATGAGCAGTTGATATTTGCCCAGTTATTTAAATCTGATTTAATTTGTGTGAGAAGTGTTTCATAATTGTTTTCAAAAAGATTCTGAGTCTGTCTTGGCAAATAGCCTCTCAAATATTTTACACTGTCTGTGATTATCTTGAATGGGATTTCTCTTTCTAGCTCTTCCTGCTGTTTCTTGCTAGACATATATAGAAAAGTTGAGGATTTATGGGGGTTTATTTTATAACCTGCAACTTTGCTAAAATTGCTAATTGTTTCCAGTAGTTTTTTAGATGATTTCTTGGGATTCTCTAGGTAGACCATCATGTCATCTGCAAATAGTGAGAGTTTTGTCTTTTCCTTGCCAATTCTAATTCCTTCAATTTCTTTTTCTTCTCTAATTGCTGATGCTAACATTTCTAATACAATATTGAATAGTAGTGGTGATATTGGGCACCCTTGTTTCACCCCTGATCTTATTGGGAATGCCTCTTGCCTATCCCCATTGAATATAATGCTTGTTGATGGTTTCAGATAGATACTTGTAATTATTTTAAGTAACAGTCCATTTATTCCTACACTCTAGTGTTTTTAATAGGAATGGATGCTGTATTTTGTCAAAAGCTTTTTCAGCATCTATTGATATGATCATATGATTTCTGATAGGTTTGTTATTGATATAATTGAGTATACTAACAGTTTTCCTAATATTGAACCATCCCTGCATTCCTGGAATAAATCCTACTTGATCATAATGTATTATCCTAGTGATGACTTGTTGTAGTCATTTTGCTAAGATTTTATTTAGGATTTTTGCATCTATATTCATCAGGGAAATAGGTCTATAATTTTCTTTCTCTGTTTTAACTCTTCCTGGTTTAGGTAACAGTACCATATTGGTTTCATAGAAAGAGTTAAGCAGAGTTCCATCTTTCCCTATTTTTCCAAAGAGTTTATATAGAATTGGGACCAATTGTTCCTTAAAAGTTTGGTAGAATTCACTTGTGAATCCATCAGGCCCTGAAGATTTTTTTTTTTAGGGAGTTCAATATTGGCTTGTTGAATTTCTTTTTCTGAGATAAGATTTTTAGGCATTTAATCTCTTCTTCATTTAACCTGGGCAACTTATATTTTTGTAAATATTCATCCATTTCACTTAGATTATCATATTTATTGGCATAGAGTTGGGCAAAATAATTTCAAATTATTACTTTAATTTCCTCCTCATTGTTGGTGAATTCACCTTTTTCATTTATAATACTAGTGATTTGGTTTTCTTCTTTCTTTTTTTTAATCAAATTGACCAGAGGTTTATCAATTTTATTGGTTTTTCATAATACCAACTTTTATTTTTATTAGTTCAATAGTTTTTCTGCTTTCAATTTTATTAATTTCTCCTTTAATTTTTAAAATTTCTAATTTGGTATTTGATTGGGGATTTTTGATTTGTTCTTTCTCTAATTTTTTTAGTTGCATGTTTAGTTCATTGATTTCCTCTTTCTCCAATTTATTCATATAAGCATTTAGAGCTATAATATATCCCCTGAGAGTTGCTTTGAATGAATCCCATAGGTTTTGGTATGTTGTTTCATTATTATCATTATCTAGGATAAAATGATTAATTCTTTCTATAATTTGTTTTTTGGCCCACTCATTTTTTAAAATGAGGTTATTCAGTTTCCTATTTGCTCTGGGTCTATATCTCCTTGCCCCAGTATTGCATATGATTTTTATTGCATTGTGATCTGAGAAAGATGTATTCATTATTTCTGCCTTTCTGCAGTTGATTATTAGGTTTTTATGTCCTAGTACATGGGCAATTTTTCTATACGTTCCATGTACTGCAGAGAAAAAGGTATATTCCGTTCTATCCCCATTCAATTTCCTCCATAAGTCTACCATATCTAATTTTTCTAACAATCTATTTACCTCCCTAATTTCTTTCTTTTTTGTTTTATGATTTGATTTATCTAGATCTGATAGTGGGAGGTTGAGATCTCCTACTAGTAGAGGTTTGCTGTCTATGTCTTCTTGTAATTCTTTCAGCTTCTCCTCTAAGAATTTTGGTGCTGTCCCACTGGGTACGTATACATTCAATATTGAAATGACTTTGTTGTCTATGGTACCTTTTAGGAGGATAAAGGTTCCTTCCTTATCTCTTTTAACGCTATCCATTTTTGCTGCTGCTTTGTCTGAGATAAGGATTGCTACCCCTGCTTTTTTTACTTCAGCTGAAGCAAAATACATTTTGTTCCAACCTTTTACCTTTAGTCTATATGTATCTCTCTGCTTCAAATGAGTTTCTTGTAAGCAGCATATTGTAGGATTCTGGTTTTTAATCCACTCTGCTATTTGCTTATGTTTTATGGGAGAGTTCATCCTATTCACATTCAAGGTTATGATTACTAACTCTTTATTTCCCTCTGTGCTATCTTCCCTCTGTTTGTATTTTCCCCCTTTCCCCCTTTTATCCATATTCCCCAGTATTTTGTTTTTGTATACCACCCCCTTCAGTATGTTTGTCCTCCTCTATCACACCCTCACATTTCTTTCCCCTTTCCCTTTTTCCCTTTTCCCTTCCCTTCCTTTTGTTATTTCCCTTATTTGCCCCACTCCCCTTCCCTTTCTCCATCCCCCCTCCCCTTTTCCCGTTTTAATACTTGAAAGGTTAGATATTTTATAAGTTAACTGAATATGTGTAGGTTGACTTTAAGCCAAGTCTGATGAGAAGAAGATTCAGATGTTTCTCCTCTACTCCCTTATTCCCCTCTATTACCACAGGTTTTTTGTACCTCTTAGTGTAATGAAATTTGTCCCATTCAATCCCCTCCCTCCTCCCGTCTCTTTCCTGTCCCCCTTTTTAGGGAGGTAGTGTATTTTTTAGATCATTCTATCTAGGTCATAGAAAATTCTGAGTGTCTGTCCCTTCTAGTTCAGTATATTCTATTGGATAGAGTCAAAATTCCTGAGAGTTATTAGAGTCTTTCTCCCAAGTGGCGTTAAAGCCATTTACATCCCATTAGATAGCAGTCTCATAGATAGGTCATGGATGCCCATCACTTCTGGCCAGGTGTCTTCTCTCTGTTAGAGTTACATATCTCAGGATTTATGAGAGACTCTTCCCCCCACCCATGCTGGAATATAGCCAGTTTCAACTTACTGGATTGCATTTTTTCTCCTTTTACCGCCCCCCCCCCTTTTTTTTACCCTTTCATGTGTCTCTTGAACCTCCTGTTTGATATCCAAATTTTCTTTTTAGCTCTGGTCTTTTCATCAGAAATTTTTGGAACTCTTCCATTTCGTTAAATGTCCATCTTTTTCCCTGGAAGAGAAGCCTCAGCTTTGCAGGAAAGTAGATTCTTGGCTGCATTGCAAGCTCCCGTGCTCTTTGAAATATCTTGTTCCAGGCCCTTCGATCCCTTAAAGTTGATGCAGCCAGGTCCTGCGTGATCCTTACCGTAGCTCCTTTATATTTAAATTGCTTCTTTCTGGCTGCTTGCAGGATTTTTTCTTTTATCTGATAGTTCTGCAGTTTGGCCACAACATTCCTTGGTGTTTTCATTTTAGGATCTTTTTCTGGTGGGGATCAATGTACTCTTTCAATAACTACTTTGCCCTCCAATTCCATGATTTCAGGGCAGTTTTCCATCACTAGATCCTGTAATATTAAGTCCAGGCTTTTTTTCTCTTCAATGTTTTCAGGAAGTCCTATAATATTCAGGTTGCCCCTCCTCGATCTACTCTCAAGGTCAGTAGTTTTGTTGATGAGGTATTTTACATTTGCTTCTATTTTTTCTAGTTTTTGATTTTGTTTAACTGACTCTTGCTGTCTCATGGAGTTATTAGTTTCTGTAGACTCTGTTCTTTTTTTGGGGGGACGAGTTTTCTTCATTAACCTTTTGCAACTCCTTTTCCAATTGGTCAATTCTACTTTTGAAAGAGCTTTCCATTGGACCAATTGAGGTTTTGAGAGAATTAATTTCTTTTTGCTTTTGCTCATTTGAGGATATGAGAGATTTATTCTCCTTTTGCTTTTGTCCAGTTGTACTTTCTAAGGTCTTTTTTTCTTGTTGCAAGGTATTAATTGTCTCTCCCAAATTTTCAAGCTCCTTTCTTACTTCTTCAAGGAAGTCTTTCTGTGCTGGAGACCAGATTGTATTCTCCTCAGAGGTTCCAGGTCTCTCTGAGTTGGGGTCTTTCCCTTCCACGAATTTTTCTATGGATCCGGCTTTCCACTGACCCTTCTTCATTATGCTAAGACCTTGACTTGGGATGGGGGGTGCTGGTTCACCTGGGCTTGGGATCACTAAAGGCTTTACTGAGTGCAGTTTCTCTGGCTGGCCAGTTGGAGGTGCTGGTTGCCCTCTCTGGAGTGTCTGTGACCTTGGTTGGGAAGCCTTCTCCCTTTGCCCAAAGGAAGGAGTTGGAACTATAGAATTCTTTTGCCTTCAATCAATGGTGGGCTTTACCCTGGCCTGAGGTCATTCCTTAGCTGGGCTGGTTCTTCTGCTCACAGACCTGGGCCTGAGGCAGAAGTAGTTTGCATTTGTTTGGGAGGAGTCCTCAGTGCAATGGAGGTGTGGACTCAGAGTTTCTCACACTGAGGAGCCCAGGGATGGTGTCCTCAGCTCTCCTGCACCAGACCTCTCCCCGCATCCCCTTCCCCAAGCTCCAGGGGGACAGCACCAACACCAGCGCCATTGCTTTCCTGCGGACCGAAGCCCCCCTTGTCCAACCCCACCGCTGATCCAGCAGGTCGGGCTCTCCTTATTCCAATTCAGCTGTCAATCTGGCTGATCCGGGGCTGATCTTCCCTCGGAGCCCAGATTCACCTGCCTGTACTCAGCCAAGGCTGCTGCTGGAGACAAATTCTGAGGTAGATTTTCCTATCCTGGCTTTTCTTTCTGGGTTTCCTGGTTCAGAATTCTTTTAAGAGTTTTGTTTCATGTGATAAATGGGGAAGAGATCAGAGACTTTAGAACTGTGCCTGTCTTCTCTCCGCCATCTTTGCCAGAAGTCAAGAAAATATTCTTAAGCCACTTGAGGATAACACACATTTAGTAAATTCATATAGCTTTGTTTTTTTTGTTACACTTTTTTATTTTTCCCCGATTTATATGCCAAGACAAATTTTAGCATTTATTTTTATAACATTTTGAGCTCCAAATATTTTTCCTCTCTCTCTTCCTTCTCCTTCTCTGAAAATAATAGGCAAATCTCATTTCCATTTTAGTGATAGCTGTGAAAGAGAAACAAATCAAAAGGGAAAAATATATATAAAGGAGAATAAAGTAAATGAAAATGTATGCTTTGATCTGCATTCAGCACCCATATATGAATTATGTATCTCTTCTCAGCAAAACATTGATCAGAGGACTCATGAAGCAGGGAGATTTTTCTATATTCAACTGATTGTTAGATGAGTTATTTCTATGTTCAATTACTTTTGTACATTTTCCCCCTGTTTGGGCCAATTCTGATGAGACTAACTTCCATACAATGCCCATCACTCACCTATCCATGTTTCCCTCCCCTCTCATAGTGTTTCAGCACTTCTTGTGCAACAATTTTCCCCATTATCCCTTCCTTCTGTATGCCTTCTTCTCATAACTTATTTTTAATCATTCCCTCCAATTCACTTTATAACTATACCCTCTGACTATTCTGCATATTCCTTTTAGCTGTACTATTGGTGTCACAGGTTTCAAGAATTGTAAGTATTGTCTTCCTATGAGGGGATGTAAACAGTTGAGATCCATTGAATGCCTCATGTTTTTTTTCTCTTTTTTTGCCTTTTCAGACTGCCTTTTAGTTTTCCTATCTTTTTTTGTTTTTGTACTTTTCCTTAAGAAAGATTGAAATCCTATTTCATTGAAAGACTGTTTTTCTTTGAAGTATTATGTTTAATTTCTATGGATAGTAAATTTTTGTTGTAATTCCACCTCCTTTATCTTCCAAAATATCATGTTCCATGACTTCCAATCCAGAATATTATATTCCATGACCTTTTATTCTTTAGTATTACAGAAGCCAACGCTTCTGTAAGCCTGATTGTAGTTCCCCAGTATTTAAATTGCTTCTTTCTTGCCACAGTATTTTCCTTGACCAAATGATTTTGTAATTTAACTGTAATGTTCCATGGAATTTTTTTTCAGATGAGATTAGTGAATTTGTTAAATATCCCTTTTGACCTCTGATTCTAGGATATTAAGGCAATTTTTTCTGAAAAAGATGATGATTATGGCTTTCAAGTAGTCCAGTGCATGATTCTGTCTCTTCTAGATCTATTTTCCATGTCATTTATTTTTGCAAGAGATATTTTAGATTTCCTTTTTACTATTATTATTTTGAATGTATTAAATTAAGTTTTGATGTCTTACAGAGGTATTAGCTTCCACTTGACCAATTCTAACCAATTTGGGTTTTTTTAGGTTTTTTGGCAAGGCAAATGCGGTTAAGTGGCTTGCCCAAGGCCACACAGCCAGGTAATTATTAAGTGTCTGAGACTGGATTTGAACCCAGGTACTCCTGACTCCATGGCCGGTGCTTTATCCACTACACCACCTAGCCGCTCCCAATTCTAACTTTTAGGGAGTATTTTTTCTCAGTTAGTTTTTGTCTCTCTTTTTACATTTGGCCAATTGTACTTTGAAAGGTATTTTCTTTTCCCAAGATGTTGATTCTTTTTTTCATAATGATTTTGCATCACTCATTTCTTTTCCCAGTTTTTCTTTTACTTATATCACATGATTTTCAAGCTCCATTTTGACCTTCCATTATTTTTTTCTGGGTTTTTAGACCACTTCCCATGTTTCTTTGGGGTTTTTAACTATCATTATTTTGATATTATTGTTCTCTTCTAAGTCTGTGACTAAATCTTCCTATCACCATAATAATTTTCTATGGTCAGATTCTTTTGTTGTAATTTCTGTTGTTTGTTTGTTTATGTTTGGTCTTTTTTCCTTTCTTTTTAATGTGATTACTGCTTCTGGGTGGTGTCAGGCTTCTTTTGCCAGAGCTACAGACCCTGATTGTTTGCCTGGTGTTGACCTGATGTTGCTCTGAGCTTGTCAGGGAATCCTCATGATTGGTGCTGCACTGAGGGGATGATGTGTGCAGTGGGTGATCCTTCTGGAGCTGTGGAGAGTCTGACAGCTTACTTGGTCCTGAGTCAGGCTCCTGGTGCTGGTGTCTGGTGAGTGCTGAAGCCAGTGGAATATTTCTGTGTTTCCTGGGGCTACAATGAAACAAGTCTTTGCACAGGGCTATGATGAAACACATGACATGTCTCAGAGCTTGTGCCTGCCAGATTTTTGGTCATGCTGAGGCTCGTGGGGAGTGGAGGTATTGGTATCTGCCTGCTCCACTACACCGGGGCTCAGGATCTCCCCCTATTTTACTTAGGTGGGGCTTGCTGCTGTGTTCCCCTGTTAGCTAAGTTTCTTGCTGAGCTCCAAATTTTTTTGACTAAAAGATTGTTTTGCCCTGTTTTTTGCTGGTTCTGCTATTCCAGGATTTGTTTGGGGCTGATATTTTATTGTTGTTTGGAGAGTTATGGCAATTTACTGCTTACTCAGCCTTCCTTGCTCTCAGAAGTCCACTTTACTGTTTTTCAAATTACTTTACAAATATTACCTCATTTTATCTTCACACTCACTCCAAGAGGTAGGAGCTATTGCTATTCCCATTTTATGGATTAGGAAGTGAGGCAGACTGAAGTTAAATGAGGCCTGTTTGCATGAAGTTCTTCCTAAGATTGCAAGTTCAATTCTTTGTTGTTTTGTCCTTCATTCTCAAAGAAGACCATAACATCAGAGAAGCGATGACAAGACCAGCACATGAACTGAATTTGAGTGAAGGAGGTGTACTAAGCTTCTCCTCTAGCGCCATCTGGGTCCAGTAGCCAGATATGAATCAGGACAATTGGAGATGGTTCAGGATTCAAGGCAATTAGGGTTCAGTGAAATGTCCAGGATCACACAACTAATAAATGTCAAATATATAAGACTGGATTTTAATCTACGTCTTCTTTGCTCTAGAACCAGTACTCTTACCACTAGCTGCCTAGCTGCCCTCAATTCTTTATTCAACTGACTGCCATATTAAGAACAAAAAAGGAATACAATTCTGGAATTTAAGAGCTCAAAATACATCTTTATAAATAGCAATTATAGGTTGCTGGAGGTGGTTTTTTTGCATTTAGTTTGGAACTCTTCATGAAGCAGTCTTTATTCAGAGAAAAAGACAAAAGTATTGTACTAATTACTTCTGGAACTAAGCATAATTTGTCTTAAAGGTACATCCTTCACACTTGGTCTGTGTATGGAAAGGCACAATTTTACTTTTTTTATTACCAAGCTAGAGGGATTGTTAAGTCAATAAATTTCTCCATTTCTACACATTTGCTCCAAACTGAAAACCAATGTTTCAATGTAGGACATATTTGTTATCCTTAAATATGCATTGTTAGGGAAAGTCATTTCTTTTGTGAAGAAAAGAAAATAAGAGAAAGAAAACAAGAAGAAGACAAAATAGAGTGAAAGCCTAATTTGGAGGAAAAAAACTAAAGATAAAGAAAAGTGGCACAGGAAAAGAACAATCGATGTCATCATCAATGTAAACTTGTAAGCTAATTATTGAGACTGCTTCTTGTCAATCAAAATTAAATCTTCAAATGAAAACTGTTTACTTGTTGATGATGTTAATAGTTGGTATTTATAAAATGCTTTAGAGTTTAGAAAGAGCTTTAAATTCATTATCCAAATTAATCCTGACAATAGCCTATAAAGCAGGTGCTTCTTCAAATAGTATTCCTGTTTCATAAATGAAAAAGCTAAAACCTACTGGTTCGCTCATGGTCATATTGTTAGTCTTAGAAAAATGGATTTGAATATGTCTTTCTAAATTCAGGTCCAATGTTCTTCAAATATTTCTTTGATTATATAAACACTTAATCATAAGAAAGTATTAAATACTCTCCATGTGATATAGATAGAACAAGTAATAAACTAGCTTATCCAAATGGGAAAGGGTTAGGTATTACACTGTTTTGAATCCAGCTGAGAGGACTTTCACTGTTTCTGCATTACCCTTGATTGTATTTTAGAGAAAAATAAAGAAGAAACAGTTGAGCATTACTGAAATAATACACCATTTAGAAAGTAGGGCTACTGGAAAATCCGGAAGTTTTAAGGAAATGCAAGCTCAATTAGTTGATAGACATGACAGTCAAAAATCACAAATATGAGTTAACATTATATGAATGACTACTATTTCATTACTGTTACCTACTTAGGTGCTAGTACCTCAATGAGCTAGTAGGTGTGTTTTATAGAGTTGCTAGATGTACTTTCAAAACCAAGGGGAGGTACTTCATTACCTGAAGTTTAAAAACAAACTAGAATTTGTTCAATAGAGAATGACTGGGATGGTCAGAGGAATTGAGTTGACAACATATCTATGGAAGTCAGTTGAAAGAAATAAAGAACTTTAGATTAAAGATGTAAACACATGGTATTGCTATAATGTTTATACTCAAAAGTTGGAAGAATAAATGAGTAGAAACTTTTTATTTTTATTTTTTTGGCATCAGGATATAGAACTAGGATAAATACTTCAAAGTGATAGGAAGGTAAACTTTAATGAGAGCTCAGGGAGGTGAGCTTTCTAAACTTTCTCATATTAGAATGATCTAATTCGCAGTGTTTTTATTGTTTTGTCACAAGGGGTTTTTGAGAAGAATTTTCATACTTATTACATTATTTACAAAGAATGACATAGAGGAAATCCTTGAATGGATTGTTCCTTCCCTCCTTGAATTTCTATGAAAATTTTATTAAATTTTAAATTGCTGAATCTGAATCTATAATTTCAGATTTGGCAGTGACTCCACAACAATCATAGAATATAAATTATGTCACCAAAAGAATCCCTTCATACTCTTTCAACTGAGAATTTTGACTCATATTTCAAGGAAAAAATTGGAGTCATTCATGAAGAGCTTCCTTTTTTCTGCTCTGCTTCATCTCACACGACTCATATATATCCTGCCACTAGCTCCTCCTTAACCCTGTCTCACATGAAAAGGTTTCCCCTTCTTCTTGCCAAAGCAAACTCATTTTATCTTTTATCTCCTTTATGGTCTACAAATATTCTCATGTTTCCCCCATCCTCAAAACTGCTTCACTTGATTTATCTGACTCAATCTACAGAAAAAGTATAAGTTTCATCCTTATGGTACAAGATATAAGAGCTTCTGCTTTGCTTAGCCACCATTCCTCATTCAGTTTCATAGCATCTTGTTTTTAAAGCACATCTTAGATTCTGGAATAGAGAACTTTTTTTCATTATTTTAAAAGGATTTTAAATTAAATTTAAATTAAAACTTTAAATGTTCTTCTTCAAGGATAAGATTTACTATGATGGGTATGGGTATGTTTTTCCTTTTTCCTCTCCCTCCCTTTCCAAACAAAATGAAAATATAACAAAAGACAGATATTTCCTGATTTCCCACAGGTGTATATATATATATATATATATATATATATATATATATATATCCCTATAAAAATAAAATAACTGAGAAAAGACAAAAAGTAAATCATAAATCAAAACACAGGAATTAATGCTGTGTCATACTGTTTTCAACATTGGATTTGAAAAAAGAAAAGATGCAGCTTGAATTTCTGATACATGCACATTATCATCACCAATATGGACAATACCTACATTCTCAGGCAGCTTCTTCATGAATAATCAATCAGGGAGCCAATGAATAAACAGAAGGGTCTCTAGTGAATAGTTCTCTCTGGGCAGGCCCAATATTCATTAGTTTTATATAACAAATATCACATAACATATGACTCCTTTTTCTTCTCAGGTATATCAGAAGGAGAATAGACAAAAAGATTATAGAAATTCTTCATGGACTCAAATAAGACATACAATGTTTGGTATACATTGATCATAGTGGTTATCCCTTAACCCATATCTGATCCTAATATACTTCATTAAAATGTATAATGTGTAGTGTCTAAAGCTAGGTGGTGTAGTGGATAGTGTACCAAGCTTGGAATCAGGAATACTCATCTTCCTGAGTTAAAATCTGACCTTAGATACTAGCTGTGAAACCCTGGGCAAGTTATTTAACTTTGGTTTTGCTTTTTTTTTAACTTTGTTTACCTCTCTTTTCTCATCTGTAAAATGAGCTGGCAAAGGAAATGGCAGATCACTCAAGCATCTTTGCCAAGAAAAATCTAATTGATGTCATGAAGAGTAAGACACAACGAGAATATTTAGGAAATATTTATAGCAAGAAAATAACCATGGTTTTAAGAGGATTCAACTTTACTCAGAGTGCTTCTCATTTTTTAAATCCTTAATATATAGAAAGCAGATCAATCATTGATTAGGCTTTTATCAGAATCATCTTCTGTATATAGAACAGCATTGGTTGTGACTTAGAATTATAATAAAGATTATCAGACTTCTCAGGCTACTCAGAAGAGACTCATGTGCCTTTGAACAAAAAGGTCCTGATCTGCAGAAGAATCAGTCAAAAGATATTATATTTGAAGTCACATGACCTGAGTTCTAAAATCTTATTTTTCTATTCATGTCTTGACAGGTTACTTAACTATTTCTTTAGTAATTCTAAATTCTTTAACTTACTCATTAATAGAATAAGGAAATGGTGGCCTTAAATGAATTTTAAGGTAACTTTTAGTCTAAATCAACAATCCTATGATTCACAGAGAAAGTATTATATGCACACAATGCAGTCATATACAAATGTTTACATGTAATATACATATTACAGATTTCCCACTGATAAAGTAAGCAATATGATACTCGCTTTGCCCATAAACATATTTCTGTATTAGTCATCATGCAGAAAAAAATGTCAGAAAAATAAAGTGGAAAAAAACGTGCTTTAATATGCCCCCTAAGTTCATCCATTTTCTCTTTGGAGCTGTATACCATTTTTTTCATCATGATTCCCTTGGAATGGTTGTGGATCATTACTTTTATTAGAGTGTCTGAGACCTTCCCAGGTAATAATCAATATAATCTTGCTGATACTGTAAACACTATTCTTCTGCATACACAGGATTTTTTTAAATCTGGATTCTAAAGTATTATTTTGAATGCCCATTCTGTTTTGAGCTCTTTGCTAGTCATTGTAAGGGGTCACTGTACCTGCCCTTAAAATATTTTTAATCTGGAAGGATAGATGACTAAATAAAAGAATATTATTATTTTCAGCAAACAATGTACTTTATCTTGATTACCCATCAGAAAACAAAGGAAGAAAATGAAGAAAACTACGTGAGATGTCAACTCATGAGATTTCTGTGTGATTCAGATTCAGTTATAGAAGTTCAAATAAAAAAGAGTCAACTGAGTCATGAAGGCTCTGTGAAAAAATTAGGAATTGAATTGAAACTTGAAAAGTTATAGAAAATATATGTAATAATTAATTTTTTAAATTCTATATTGTAAGGATGGGGTAGCTAGGTGTCACAGTAGATAGAATGCTGGCCCTGAAGTCAGGAAGATCAATTTTCCTGAATTCATTTCTAACCTCAGATATTTACTAACTATGACCCACGGAAAGTCACTAAAGTCATTTAATGTTGCTTGCCTCAGTTTCTTCATCTCTAAAATAAATTGGAGAGAAAGTTGCAAACTATTTTTGGATCTTTGCCAAGAAAATTCCAAATGGAGTTACAGAATCAGACACAACTTAAGTGATTGATGAACAAGGTTATACATTTTGAAAGTGTCATAGGTGAAATTTTACTTGTTTGTCTGATTCTTAAGAAAAAAAAAGACATTTGATTTCCTATACAATCTTTCTTCGTTGTATTTTGAACTCTTTATATGTTCTGATCATTGTTAAGGTTAAAATAAATGATAGTATTTATGAAGTAATAAGAACAATTGCTAGAACAAAGTAGGTATGAAGTAAATATCCCTGTCTCCCTTGAGAACATGGACTCTAAAATCTGATGACCTAGACTCAAATTCCACCTATGATACTTAAAAGGCATATGGACTGTGACCTTGAGAAAGTAGCTCAATCTTTTGGGGCATTAATAAGTTATTTTAAATTCCCAGAAGGAAAAAAAATAATGAAAGGATAGAAAGAGTATTTTGCTACCAGTGCGTTACTCTATCTCACACACACACGCTTTCACTCTCTTTATAATTATATCTAAGACATACCTTCATCTCTTTCTCTAAAAAGATATAGATATATTCATAAGTAAATTTAGCTTTTAAAATAAATTTTCATACATATTTAACAATTTATATAACATGCACAGTTTCTAAATTATATTTTCCTATAGAATGTATAAATATTGTGAATGTACACACACTAATATGAGGTAACAAGGCATTTCTTTACTTCCATCCAAAATTTTATTGTGACTCTGAATTCATGTCTACAATTAGTCATTAACATTTCCCCAATTTTCTGTCCAGTATTGGATCTTAATCATATATAATTATATCAAATATCTTCATATATATATACATATATATGATAAGCATACATACATATATGTTATTAGTATTTATCATAGATATGTGACCTCCTTTTATTTGTTTCCCTTAATTACAATTGTATTCATTTTGCTTATACAAGAAGATGCTCAAATTTACATAATTGCAACACTTCATTTTAACTTTTAGACTCATCATCTCTTATTTAAGTGAGGTTTCTCTCCTGTGAAAGGTATTTCTTCTCTACACATACATATATATATATAATATATAATATATATATTATATATATATATAATATGTATAAACACACACAAAAATATGTTATGATCATATTTATTTTATATAACAATTGAAATTTGTCATATAAGATGTAAATATTTGGTGCAAATATAATTTATGTTGAGCTTTATGTTTTTCTTAATAATTTTTTGTTAAGCAGAGGGTGCTTACCCCCAAGAGTTGAGGCTTTTAAAACACTGTACTAATATATTTAATTGTTTCTGGATTTTGTTCACTTCTACTAATCAGTATTTCCGTTTTTTTAAAGACATACTAAATAATTTAGTTATAATCTATAACTATAATCTATAACCATAAGTTATTTTTAAAACTTTAATACTAGTTTTTATTTTTTATTTTAAGAAATCATTAAAAAATTGTTTAATCTCTTGCTTATCACTTTATTTGATAAAGTTATTTAAAGGCATAAAATTTCCACTTAGTACTGTATTGTATAGTAGCTGAAGCTCATTATACTTATAACAAAGTAGTTAAAGAATTTTAGTTGTCTCAATTATTTTGCAATTCAATGCCACTTTCTTACTCTTCACGCACACACACACATAGACATTCTTATACATACACATACATACACGTGCAAATACTTATATACACATGCATAATTATACATTATCCTCTCTCCAAGTTTTTTTTTTTAATCTGTATGATCACTCCTTCTCAATCACTTTTTCTCAATCACTGCATCTTCATTCAGGACATTTTCATTTATGCATACTCCCAAAATGAGATCTTTCTGTTTATGCTACATTTTTATGAGTTCTCATTAACTCCCATCGGGTTAATTATCATTTCTATGTAAAAAATTCCAAAATCTAAAAACCCAGTCAACTTCCCATCTGGAATTCATTCTTTCATCAATGCCTATCTTCTGAACATCTTTTGTTTTTTTTTTTTTTACCAAAGTAATGGGTTTAAGTGACTTGTCCTAAGCCAAACAACTAGGTAATTATTAAGTATTTGAGGATGGAAATAAACTCAGGTCCTTCTGATTCCAGGGCTGGCGCTCTATCCACTGCACCACCTAGCTGCCCCTTTCCTGAACATCTTAAAGAGTATTCCTATAGGGATTCCCAAATCAACATTTCCCAAACTGAGCTCATTATTTGTCTCTCAAGTCGTCTTCTCTTCCAAACATCCCTATCACTTTTATGTATACCACCATTTTCCTATTTACTCAAATTTATAATTTCAGTGATATATCCTCAACTAATCACTAGCAGTCACCTTAAACATCTAATGTTGAATTGAGTCTTGTTCTTTCTACATCTGCATCATCTCTTTTATTTATCTCCTAATCCCAAAAGAAAAACTTCCAGGAATATTATAGCCAAATTTCCAAACCCCCAAATTGAAGAGAAAACTCTAAAAGCTGCAAGAAACAAACATTTCAACTACCAAGGCTCCATAGTCAGGATTACACAGGATCTGACAGCATCAACATTAAGGGCTCGTAGGGATTGGAATATGATATTCCAGAAGGCAAAAGATCTTGGTTTACAACCAAGAATCAACTACCCAACAAAACTGGACATCCTCTTTCAGGGGAAAAGGTGGACTTTCAATGAAACAGGAAACTTTCTTTCAAATGTTCCTATCGAGACTACCAGAGCTGAACAAAGAGTTTGATCTCCAATTAGAGGACTCAGGTGAAACATAGAGGGAGTGGAAGAGAGGGACTAACCATGAGGAAATTGATGATGTTGAATTGTTTGTATTCCTGCACGGGAAAAAGTTATTGATAACTCATATGAACTTTCTCATCTATAAGAGCTGTTAGAAGGAATACATATAGACAGGACATAGGAAGGAGTGGAATATAATGGTATAATATAGTAAAAAGATGGAGTAAATGGGCAATGGGGGAAAGTATTGGGAGGAAGGGAAAGGAGATGAAGAGGAAGCTGAAAGATTTCACATAAGAGTCAAGAAAAAGCTTTTTCAATGGAGTGGAGGCAGGGAAGGCAAGGGGGAGTGAGTGAGCCTTGATTCTCACCAGAAATGGCTCAGGGAGGAAATGACATGCACACTTAATAGGGTGAGGAAATCTATTTTGCCCTGGAGAAGGATGGGAGGAAAGGGATGGGATGCGGGGGAATGGTGGGAGGGAAGGGGGTTATAGGTGATAGAAAAGAGGGAAGATCAAAGGAGAGGGTACTCAGATTCAACACACTTTTGCACAGGGTCAGGATGAAAGAAGAGAGAGAGAGAACAGAATAAATGAGAAGGGGCAGAAATAGAATGGAGGTACAGCTAGTAATATCAACTGAGGGAATAATATTGAAGAAACTTCTTTGGTGGACTTATGATAAAGAAAGTAACTCACCCCAGAGACAGCCATTGAAATCTGAACACAAATTGAAATGCAATTTTTTTTCTCTCCCTCTCTATTCTTGAGGTTTCTCATCTTCTTGGGGGGGGTTAATGGTAATTCTTATGTTTATTCTTATAACACATTCAAGTTACATCATTGTATGGCATGGAAACAACGTAGAGGCTGTCTGACAGCCTTATGTAGCGGGGGGAGGGAAAGGGGAAATTGTAGAATTCAGAGCCTTGAAAAAAAATGATGGGTACATATTACTATTGTAAATACAATATTAAAATGTTAAAAAATGAAATGTTAAAAAAATGAAACAAAAAAAAGAAAGTTACTTTCTCTTAGGAGTACCAGTACTGAGCTGGATTCAAAACCCAGCATGAATTCAGTCTTGGAATCCAGGACCTCAGCTAGTTCCTGACTTTTTAGACTTATTGAGTCAGTTAATGCATTAAGTCTTATTTATTAAGAATCTTGTATGTTCCAGGAAGTTGGCCAAACATTGGGAATGAAATAAAAGGTAATAGATTGCCCTTTCTCTCTCTTTCTTTTTTTAAAGTTTTTTCAAGGCAATGGGGTTAAGTGGCTTGCCCAAGGCCACAGGTACTCTTGATTTCAGAGCTGGTGCTCTGTGACACCTAGCTGCCCCTACTTGGAATTTGAAAAAAACAACATAGGAAAAGTTCTTGAATTAAGAGGAGTGTGGGAAAAATTCTCACAGAAGGTGAATTTTTAGTTGATACTTAAAATGAAACTAGGTAAACCAGGAGGTAGAAATTAGGAGTGTGAGCATTCCAGATATCGGGGACAGTCAATGAAAATTTGTAAAATTGGGAAATGAATTACCTTATCGTGGAACAGCAAACTGGCTTGTGTGACAGGATAAAGGTGAAAAAGCAAAAGAAGGATGGAAAATTGGGGGCGGGGGCAGGAGTAGGTGATGAAGGGCTGTGAATGCTAAATTCAAAAAGCAGAACTTATAGATGAATTTCCTTCACCAAAAAGAAAAAAAAATAAAAACTCAAATTCTTTGCTACAACCAAAGAACATTTGTTTTCGAGGACTCACACTGTCCTCAGAGAAGGAGCACTCAACTTTTCTTGTTATAGCATTTTCTTGTGATAAATGCTATCTTTGAAGGAGTGAAATTAAAAGTAGGGATTCATCAAGAATGGGCAGCCAAAGATGACTAAAGTTTTTAAATGATCTCCCAATTCTATGTCTTTAATTGCTGTGTAGAAAAGAGACTACTTTTCATCACTAGGTTAGTCTAGAACTAGTTACAAACTGTCAGTGAATGTTTCAAGGTCTCTCCAAGGCACTTAGGCCATATATCATTGCTACTCTCTGGGAAGCAAGGCACCCAAGGCCTCTTCCATATTCTGAATGGCATCAGAGACACTCTCTACATGTGACAGAACCTGTTATGTTTCCATCAGTGAGATGGAAACATATCTAGGGCTATCTAAAAAAATCAAGCTGATGCAATGGGATAGCAGTTATATTTGATGTCAAAGAGAAACGCAAATTAAAACATCAATGAGGTAATGTTCAACAAATCATTTAAATTTTCTGGTCTTTAGTTTCTACATCTACAAGATTACAGCTTTAAATTAGATGGTTTTGAGATGCCTTCTTACCCTAAAATTTATCACCCCAGAGAAGGTCATAGATTTGAATGATTTAGTAACAGAGCATTAGAGTTGGACAGCACTTGTGAAGACAAGTGCATCTAGTAAAATTCTATGTTTTTAAAGATGACAAAACTGAGGTTCCCAAGAGAGAGTAACTTTGCCAGGACCACACAGCTAGTAGATATTTTTTTTTTGGTTTTGACTGACATGGGATTTATTTTTTTTATTCTCTTTTTTATTTTAAATTTATTTATTTATTTTTGGCCATATGCACATGTATTTTTTAAGTTACAACATTTCCTTCCACCCTCCCTTCCTACTCTCCTTCCCTTAGAGGTGAACGGTTAGATTAACATTGTACATACCTATTTTGATAAACAGGTTTTCACATTAATAATTTTTGGTATGAGGGATTAGGATTAAGGGAGAAAGATACATAAGATAATTTTTATAAAGTGTTCATCAGATTAGGAAGTGTTGTTTTTTGCGTGTTTGTGTTTTGTTTTGTTTTGTTTTCTTTCTCTGGATAGGGCTAATATAATCCATATCCAGTCAAATACAATTGTCCTAGTTATCAGGACTGCTGAGAGGAGTTGCTTCCATCAAAGCTGTTCATCTCACAATGTTCTTGATATGTACATTGTTCCCTTTATTCTACCCACTTCACTCAGCATCAGATCCCTTAATTCATTCCATGCTTCTTTAGACACTGACCATTTATGGTTTCCTTATAAAACAGTAATATTCCATAATATTCCATAACTTGCTTAGCCATTCCCCAATTGATGGGCATCTCCTCAATTTCCAGTTCTTTGCCACTACAAAAAGAGCTGCTATGAATATTTTGGAACCTTTAGGAGTTTTCCCCTTTTTATAAATTCTTCTGTATATAGAACAAGAATTAGAATTTCTGGGTCAAAGGGTATGAGCAGCTTTATTGTTCTTTGGGGATATTTCCATATTGCTCGCCAGAAAGGTTGGATCCATTCACAACTCCAGTAGCAATGCATTAACACCCTAATTCTCCCATAACTTCTCCAGTATTGATCTTTTTCCTCTTTTTCTCATCTTGGCCATAGGTGTGAGGTGATACCTCATAGCTGTTTTAATTTTTATTTCTCCAATTAATAAGGATTTGGAGTATTTTTATATGATTATATAGAATTTTAATTTCTTCATTTGAAAACTGTATGTTCTTATCCTTTGACCATTTATCAATTGGGAAATCAGCTAGTAGATATTAGAGGAAGTTTTGGAATATAGATCTTTAATTCTCCAATACCAGCATTCTATACACATTGGCATATTGTTCCTGTTTTAAAAGTACCATTGAATATAAAAAAGAAGCAAAGCAGAAATTTGCAGATTCTGCTGCATAAAAAATTGTGTATCTGATATCACTCATGTTCTCTGCCTCCCAGCAGCCTGCTTCACAAACAGTAACTTCCAGGAGTGGTAAATGAGATACCTCACACCATGCAACCGAAAGCCATTTATTTGGAGATTCCCCTGAAGGTTTCTTTCCAGGAACTGATACATGGCATGTGTTTAGGAAAGAAAAGCACAACCAAAAGCAGACTTTGTGCTTCTGGAAGCCTTCCAAGGAAATTCAAGGAGGGATTCTCATTTCAGCTGCTCATTGTCAGATAAATATTTCATTTATTTTTGCACAGATGATGAGTGAGGGGATTTTCAGGAGGAAGCATATATTGATGAAATAAGTCATACAGAATGGAAAAGTGTCAAAGAATCTTCATTTTTAATATTAAAGGAAAAAATTCATTTTTCTGCTCTTTTGTGATATTTTGAGGGATTAGTAGCTGTTCTTCAAAAAAGTCACGCTTGAGTTCACTTCCCTAATCATCAGTGGAAGTCACACAGAGACGAAAAGTTTTTCTGAATGTGGGGAAGTGGCTTTCTAAAGTTAGATGTAGAATTAGAGTCTGAGAGCTGAAAGGGACCTTAGAAATAAGCTGCTCCAATCTGTATCAAAACACAACTCTCTCCAGTTGAAGTTCTTCAATAATTTAATGGGTTTTCCAGGAAAGTTGTATGCTACATAAGTGTTCATGTGCTGGTAAAATTTTAGAGGGAAATCTGTCTATTGGACAGATTATTTTCCAAATAAGATTTTATCATTTTTTCCTAGTGAATTAGGAGAGTAAGTGTTGAATATGAGAAAAAAAAATAAAAGACCTATCTGCATCTCAGAGGAAACACAGTAGGATACCTGGGTTCCCATACTATCTCAGATACCAGATGTGTAACCACAAACAGATAGCTTAACCTCTGAATCTCTGTTTCCTCATCAATTAGGAAAAAAAATTTCTATATTTCTTTAAACCTCAGTTCAAACCTTATCTTTTGCATCAGAGGTGTCAAACACTTAGACTACCACTATCTAGTGTAATCTAAACCAGATTAAGATGTAATTGGTAAATATTTTAAAAAAATAAATAAAAGTATAATAAAGCAAAAAAAAAAAGCATTACATTTGCAAACCAACATATGACCCACAGGAATTCTTACATATGACCCTAATTTTTTTTGTAGGTTTTTGCAAGGCAAATGGGGTTAAGTGGCTTGCCCAAGACCACACAGCTAGGTAATTATTAAGTGTCTGAGACCGAATTTGAACCCAGGTACTCCTGACTCCAGGGCCGGTGCTTTATCCACTATGCCACCTAGCTACCCTATGACCCTGATTTCAATTTGAATTTGATAACATGGTAATATCAAGCCTTTCTGGGTGTCCCCCATTACTTGTGTCCTCCAAGTAAAAACTACTTTGTGCTCATTTTGTATATTTTCTTGGTTATATTTTTCACTTTCAGTTTTAGTGACATGATTTGATTTTATATTATTTATTTTTTAATTGCTACTACATATGAAGTCTCATACAACAAAGTAAAAGAATTAAATTTTAAAAATACTTTAACCTTCTGAAAGTACATGCAGCATGTGACACCAATATAACTCCTTCTATTTAAGAAAATGAACAGATTTATTTTTCTTTCCTTACTATCCCAAGTTCATTGGAAGAAGAAAAATAAGGAAAAGAAAAATAATTACTTATTAACCAGTATGCATAATCATACAAAACAAATTCTAGCAATGACTGTATATAGAATATATCTTATTATAGACTTTAAATTCATCATTTCTGTAATAGCATGTTTTATTATCATGTTTCTGAAATTATGAATGCTCATCCTATTGATCATAGTTCTTTTGCTTTTGAAGTTATTGTTTATTGCTGTGTTGTTGGTATTGCATAAATTGCTTTCCTTGTGACTTCACTCTGCTTTAGGTCATACATCTTCCCATATCCTTTGAAATCATCTATGTTTTCTTTTGTAATAGCACAATAGTATTCCATCACAATCACAAACCACAACTGGTGCAGCTATACCTCAATTCTTGAACTTCCTTCTTAGGTCTAACAATGGTATAGTTAAATCAAAGGATGCATATTTATTACCTTTTAAAATATAATTCTAAATAATTTTTAAAGTGATTGTATCTTTTTATACCTCTTTAAGGCTGCACAATGGCATGTTTCCAAAATTTAGCCTTGAATGTAATTTGTTTAAATATATCATTTATTGATGTGAAAGTACAATCTGGACTTGTCTTCTTATTCCAAGACTGATCTTATTCGACCTTTCACAAGGAGATACAAAATAGGGAGCTTATTATAGTTTAGAATGTTCCTGAGGTTATGTGCTTTTATATTTATTTTAAATAATATTTTATATTTATATATTTAATATTTAAATATATTTAATATTTAAATATTTTTATATTTATATATATTTATTAATTCCCTTCCTTCTCCATAATGGCAAGCAAATGGTTCCATGGATATTTTTTTTTTGTAAAATAGTAGTGTTTTTAGATCATACATCTGTAAAGTTTCTGCAAAATATTTATGACAAGTACAATACCAATTTTAAATATGAAAAAACTGAGAAAGGTAATTAGATGATATTGCCAGTCACATGTATAGTGAGTAATGAAGTCAAAAGTGAAAATAAGCTTGATTACCAGTAATAAGAATTCATAGGAATATGCATTGTGATCTATAAAAGTTACATTATTTCCTCTTAAAATTTTTTTAGAGAGACAATGTGGTACAATGAAGAAAAAGAAGAAAAGATTTGGAATCAGGATACTTGTTTTCAAATTCTGTCATACTTAGGATCATAAAATATTGGCTTTAAGCTGGAAGACATCTTAGAGGTTACATTATTCAAGTTATTCAATTTAGGAATGGAGAAACGGAGACAGAGGGGTTACGTGATTTGCCTTGGGTCACATAACTGATAAATGTTTGACATAAACTTTAACCCAAGTCCTCCTTCAGTGCCCTATCCTCAATGCATGGACTTTTCTTCTTATCCATCACCCTAAATAGTTATCTCCTACCATTGGCCCCTATGTGTGTCACCATCACTGTGCCACTATCAACAAATCATTTACTCTCTCAGAATTTCAATTTTCTCATGTACAAAATGAGGATTAAAATATTTTCTTTGTCCATCTGCCAGGGATCTTTTAAGGACTATCTTCTGAAAAATCTTAAAATACTACCTAAGTAAATTAACAGTAGTGATGGTCGTGCTGGTGCTGGTGATTATAGGGTGATGAGTAGAAATGATAGTGATGGCAATGGTGGTGGTGGTAAGTGGTGGTGGTGGTGGTAGCAGCAGTATCGGGAGTAGTAGCGGTAGTAGTAGTAGTAGTAGTGGTAGTAGTAGTGGTAGTAGTGATAGTAGCAATGGTAGTGGTAGTAGTACTAGTAGTGGTGTTTCTACTATTTCATGCTGTTTTTTATTAAATAAGAAATAAAAATGAAAGATGAAAAAAAGGTGTACATTGAGTGTTGCTCTAAAACTTGGGTTCTAAAGACTACTATTTTAGTGATTTGTTGTATATTTTCATAATGAAAAGAAGTGCTAAATTTGATTTAAGAGTTGGTTTATTTATACATAGAGTCCTCTGAGGATCTGGAGCCAATGGATTAGGAATTCCTGTTCAAAAGGAAGGATGGATGGGTCGGCTAGGTGGCACAGTGGATAAAGCACCAGTCCTGGAGTCAGGAATACCTGGGTTTAAATCCAGTCTCAGACACATAATAATTACCTAGCTGTGTGGCCTTGGGCAAGCCACTTGACCCCATTTGCCTTACAAAACCTAATAAATTGGTGCTATTGACCTTGAAGTCAGGAAGACAGTAGTAAATTCCACTGTGTTTAAAGGAAAGACTTCAGACTACTCAACTGAGTGAACAATGTGCTTTTTTAGATAATTCCATTTCAATTCATTTTAATAAACCTGTATTAATTTCCTTCTCAATCCCAGGCATTATGTTAATTGCTAGGAATAAAAAGATTATCACCACACTTAAGGATGATATATATTGTCAGGGGAAACAACATGGACAGTACTGAGATAAATATATATATATATATACATATATACATATGTATGTGTATAAGCATATATAGTCGATCTTCAATATTTATGAGTTTGACTTTCATGACTTCAAGTATTTGTGTAATTTTAGTAATAAACTCATTTTCACTTGCATGATGACAACCCACCTACTTGCAGCTATGTTCAGTAGAGATAAAAATGAAAAGACATGGTGCCCACAAATTCGTGGAGTGGTTAGAATCCTATTATGTCATTCATAGCTCTAGTTCATCCTATCATTCACCCTACTATTGTATAGAGTTTCCTAGACATTCATTGCATATATTCATTATTTATTTTGAGACTCAAATTTCATGTTGCAATTATGCCCCCTGATCCAAGTCTTTTGAATTCTAATTAAAGTAAGTGATGAAACTTGATTTAAAAATAGACCTAGGGGAGGCAGAGCCAAGATGGCAACAAGATAAAAACTTCGAAACTAAGGACTCTAACGAAACTTTCAAGAGACAGAACCCACAAAGGGACAGAGAGGCAGTTCTCCTACTCAAGGTAACCCGGAAAAGAAGAGAAAGGCTCTGCTCCCGGGGTCGGGGGGGGGGGGGGGCACCTGAGGGGTGGCCCACCAGAGCCAAAGAACTTCAGCCTCCTGGAGGCAGCCCCAGGGTGCTGGGAGCTGTGGCTCATAGCAGTGGGGGAGTCTCCTGAGCTGCACCCCGAGGAGCACCGGGCACAAAGTGGGGGAACAGTTGGGGACCTCTGCCAGAGCGAGCACATGGAGCCCAGCCCTCAGGGCACACAGTGAGCAGCTTGGACTTTCTGCAGCCTAGAGCCGGAAACAAAAGCAGGCAGAGCCAGTAAGCAGGAGCCCCCAGGGCATGAGCCCATTGAGCTGAGGGAGGGGAGTGAAGAGAGAAAGAGACTGCTGAGCTCTGTCCTCTGCCTCTGGAACAGGACTCTGGGGCTCTGACCACATTCAGATCCTGATCGCAGTCTAGGCCCCCCCCCCCATAGAACAGCAGGGCCCCCCCCCACCTCAGCCCCATGACAGAGGGGGGGTGCTTATGGTCATTCACAGACCAGGAGGAAGGACAGAGCCTCACACACTGAGACCCTTGTGGGAGCAGCCCAAAACCTCAGGAAGCACCCCAAAACCAGGCCCAAGCTGGGAAAATGAGCAAGCAGAGAAATGAGAGGAACACCATTGAGAAGTATTTTGCAAATGAATCCAAGAAGGATCAAAATACTCAGTCTGAAGATGAGGAAGCACAAGCTTCTGCATCTAAAGACTCCAAGAAAAACAGAAAAACATAGCTCAGGCTATGACAGAGCTCAAAAAAGACTTTGAAAATCAAATGAGGGAGTTAGAAGGTAAAAACTGGGAAAAGAAATGAGAGAGATGCAGGAAAACATGAAAATGAAGTCAGCAGCTTCGTCAAGGAAATCCAAAAAAATGATGAAGAAAATAGCATGCTAAAAACCACCTTAGGTCAAATGGATAAAACAGTTCAAAAAGTTATGGAGGAGAAGAATGCTTTAAAAACCAAAATTGGCCAGATGGAAAAAGAGATAAGGAAACTCTCTGAGGAGAACAAATCCTTCAGACAAAGAATAGAATTCAGGGAGATTGATGAATTTACCAGAAATCAGGAATCAATACTTCAAAACCAAAAAAAAAATGAAAAATTAGAAGAAAATGTGAAATATCTCATTGAGAAAAACAACTGATATGGAAAACAGACTTAGGAAAGATAATTTGAAAATTACTGGAATACCTGAAAGTCATGATCAGGAAAAGAGCCTTGACATTATTTTCAAAGAATTACTACAGGAAAACTACCTTGATATTCTAGAAGCAGAGGGCAAAGTAGAAATGGAGAGAATCCACTGATCCCCCTGAGAAAGAGATCCCAAAAAACCAACCCTTAGGAATATTATAGCCAAGATCAAGAACTCCCAAGTCAAAGAGAAAATATTACAAGCAGCCAGAAGGACACAGTTCAAATATTGTGGAGCTGCCATCAGGATCACACAGGACTTAGCAGCAACTATATTGGAAGTTCATAGGGCTTGGAATATAATATACCGGAAGGCAAAATAGCTTAGAATTCAGCCAAGAATGAACTAACTATCCAGCAAGGCTGAATGTCCTCTTCCAGGGAAAAAGATGGACTTTCAATGAACCAGGGGAATTTCAAATGTTCCTTTTAGAATGGCCAGAGCTGAACAGAAGTTTTGATCTTCAGATACAGGACTCAGGTGAAGCATGGAGATTGGAGGAGAGGGGGAAAATATGAGGGACTTAATGATGATGAACTGCATGTATTCCTCCATAGAAAAATGACACACACTGATAATACTCACATGAACCTTCTCAGTTAATAGAGCAGGTAGAGGAAGCTTTTATAGTTGAAGCACAGGAGAAAGCTGAATTCAAAGATAAAATATGGTGTAAAAATGGAGTCAATAGAAAAAAAGGGAAATGTAATGGGAGAAAGAAAAAGGAGAGGGGTAATAGGCCAAGATATAAGTAATAAGATTTTTCTTTATTACAATGAGCTATTGCAATGATATGGAAGGGGAGAGACAAGGGGGAATGAGGGAACCTTTACTCTCATCAGAGGTGGCTAGGAGAGGAAACAGCATATATACACAATGGGGTATAGACATCTGGAGTAAGAAGGAGGGGGGAGCAGGGGGAAAGGGTGGAGATTTGAATAAAGGAGGAGAGGATGGACCATGGGGGAGAGTGGTCAGATATAACACATTTTCCTTTTTACTTCTTGCAAGGGGCTGGGATTGGAAGGCCTGTCCAGGACCATAGGGCCAGGTGGATTCTGGGCCTAAGGGGTGGTATGGGGGCTCAGGGCCTCTTGGCCCCAGGACCAGGGATCTGCATGACTCAGCTACCCTACAGCAGAGTCAGAGTGAAAGGAGAGAGAAAATGTAGTACATGGTAGTGGAGAAATAAGAAAGGAGGGAGTTGCAATCAGCAATGGCAACATTGGAAAAATATGGAAGTAATTTTTGCAATGGACTTACCATAAAAAAATGTGATCCGCCCGTGACAGAATTGTTGGTGTTGGAACAAAGACTGAAGCACATTTTTTATTATTATTATTTGGGGGAGGGTACAGGGCAAATGTGACTGAGTTCTCTGCCTGGGGCCACATAGCAGGGTGATCTTTGGGTGTCTGAGACTGGATTTGGACCTGGGTGTTCCTGGCTCAAGGGCCAATGCTCTGTCTGCCACCCAGCCACCCCTACTATTATTACTATTTTATTTTAATTTGGGTCTTTTTTTCCTTCTTTTTGGTTTTTGCAGGGCAGTGGGGATTGGGTGGCTTGTATGTCACACGGCTGGGTGATTGTTGGGTCTACGGGGCTGGATGAGGGCTCGGGTGCTCATAGGTCCAGGCTGGTGTTTCGTTCATTGCACTACCTGGCCATACCTACAATTATTACTATTTTTTTTAATTTTAATTTTTTTCTCTTCTCTTTACTTTATCGCTCAAGCAAGTCTATATTCATGTGGGGAGGGGTTATTCCTTTACTCTTAAACAAGAATATTTTATTAATGTAAAAAATTTGTACAAAATGAGAATAAAAATATTAAATTAAAAATAAATAGACCTAGATAAGCTTCATGCTGAAATATCTGGCAACAAATTGAATATTAAAGAATCAACCATTACTTATATGCATAAAAGGAGGAAAATATTTATAAAATATTTGTGAATCTGCTACATATTATTGGAAGTAATATTTTGTCAAGAATAATTACATGTAGAAAAGTATATTTTTAACCATCTCTGGTGAAAGATTACATTTTTGTTAGTCACATAAAACAATAGGTTAGTTTCACATAGGTTCAATGTATTAAGCATTCATGTTTTTTTTTACGTTTGTACTATTTTCTGGGAATTTACTCCCATGCATATAAGACATCAGTCTACAGTTATTGTGTTTATTTTATGCCAATCCTTTGCTAAGCATTGAGAGGGGAGTGGTACGAAGAGGCAAAAACCAGTCTCAACTCTCAAAGAGTTTGAAATTTAATGGGGGGATAATATATAACACACATATATAAAGTCAGTTTTATACAGAACAAATAGGAAATAACTTACATAGAAAAGGCAACTGAAATTGAGAGGAATTTGGAAAGACTTCATGTAGAAAATGAAATTTTAAATGGAACTTAAAGGAAGACAAGGAGGTTGCCTATATAAATACACATATATGCATAGAGTTTATTCAAAAAATTTAATGGTTGAGGAAAGTTCTAATAGTTTGGGTAATCAGCAAAAAAGCCCTGTGGTTGTATAGATGTCCTATAATTTGAAGGAAGGTGGTAATCCACAAGGCATGTAGGAGAATGTAGTCTTTTAGGCTATGAGGGACTAACTATGAAGAGACAAGTTGACAGAAATGGAATGTCCTATATTTAAAGGCACCTGCTCCTGATGAAATATAAGAGAGAGTGGAGTAATTCCTCATGCACTATGATTAAGTATTTAATCAAAAACTTTAAGCTCTTAGACAAATTAAAGATAGTGGAAGATTTCCTTTATTTCTATAAAAACAAGACTATTAAACTTGACAAGTAACTTAGTATATGCTGAACCTAATATAGAAAGAAATATGTTGCATCCAGGTTGTGAATGGTTTAAAAATGAACTTTCTGGCTTATGCTAGAGAAAAAAGGAACCCATTGGAGTTTCTGGAGAAAGAGATATGTTGAGACCTATGCTGTTGGAAAGATGGAGCTGGAGAGGACAGAGACTTGAATTTACAATAGTAATTAGAAGATTATTATAATAATCTAAGTGAGGAATGATAAGATCCTAAATTATGGAGTTGACAATTTAAATGTAGGGAGAGAGTTAGTGTAATATTTGATGTGGTGATAGAATTATCCAGGTTTGGTCAATCATTGACTGTGAAAGGAGAAATAAAGAAGAAGAAAGAGTAAAGGATACATAGGTTATGAAACAGAAGTCATGGTGATGTCATATTTATTGTCCCTGATAGAAATATGGAAGTTGAGAAGTAGAGAAGGTTTAAAAGAAGAGATCATTTTGTCAGTCAATAAATTTTTTGTTAGGTATTTACAGTGTGTCAGGTAACATGCTAATTAAAGTGTTAGAGATATAAAATAAAGGCAAAAGACAGTCCCTGACCTCAAGGAATTCACAGTCTAATAACTGAATATAGAAATTATGAGTTCTTTTTTACTCATAGTTTAATTACTTATGGACCATCCAGGTGGAAATGATTAATAGGTATTTATTTTATAATTTAACACTTTTTTGGAATTGTGCAGTCTGGGGATGGATATATTGATCTGGATTCATCTGCAGAGGAATTATGGTTGAAACCATGAGATCACCAAATTAAAAAAAAAGTAGAGAGAGAAATACCAGAACAGAACCCATATGTGTACAAATCCATAGTGTGTGGCACAAGGATGATGTTCATGCAGAGGAGACTTGAGTAATACAAAGAGAGGAAGGAGAAGAACTCAGTGACAGTCATACCTTGAAAATCTAATGACAAAAGTAAGGTGAGGAGGTGGTCAACAGTGTTAAATGCTTCAGAGAAGTCAAGAAAGAGAAAGAAGAGAAAAGGTCTCATTTGGAAATCAACAGATTTCTGGTAAGTTTAGAGTAAATTTTTTCAGTGTAGTGAATCAGAAACCAAAATACAAACAAGTTGAAAAATGAGTAAGATGTGAGAAAACAAGGAAAGGTCAATAGGTGGTAGATAACTTTTTGCTAGGAGTTTCACTTTGAGTAGGAGACTAAATATACTATGTCTGATTTAGGATGATAGCTTGAGATAATTGTAGAATGAGGGGAGAAGTTTTGTTGCTTTTGTTTGGCTTCTTTGCTATGAAGGGGAGGCATCTTTAGTTTCCTACATGGTTGAAGGAGTCAATAGATTAGGAAAGATTAGGGATAGCAGACGGATAACTGAAGAGAACAATCTCATACAAGACATGAAGGAATGGGATCAAGGATACAAGATAAGGGGTTGGTATTGGCAAGAGGAAGCCACCTCTTCCTTGAAACATGTAGAACAAAAGAGTAGGAGGTATTTATTTGAAGAAAAGCTTTTGGGAGAAGAGAGAATGTTCAGGTAAAAATAATCAATTTAATTCTAATCAAAGAAACTAACTCACTCTATATTAGTGTATACATCTCAAAGATCAAATAAGACCCTGGGAATATAACTAAATGAGAGACTGGGAAGAGAATTAGAAAAATCAGTGGAAAGAAGACAGGGAAAAATGAAAGGAAAGAAGGGAAGGAAGGAAAAAGGAAGAAGGGAGGGTTGATGAGAGAGGGAAAGAGGAAGAAATAAGAAAGAAAGAAAGAAAGAAAGAAAGAAAGAAAGAAAGAAAGAAAGAAAGAAAGAAAGAAAGAAAGAGAGAGAGAGAGGGAGAAAGAAAGAAAGAAAGAAAGAAAGAAAGAAAGAAAGAAAGAAAGAAAGAAAGAAAGAAGGAAGGAAGGAAGGAAGGAAGGAAGGAAGGAAGGAAAGAAAGAAAGAAAGAAAGAAAGAAAGAAAGAAAGAAAGAAAGAATAGAAGGAAAGAAAGAATAGAAGGAAGGAAGGGAGAGAGGGAAGAGAAAGGGGGAGAGGGAGGGATGGAGGAAAGAAGGGTAGATTGGAATGAAGAAAGATGGGAGGGATAGAAGAAAGAAGAAAAAGAAACAGGAAAGGGAAGAGCCAAGATGGTGGCATGAAGGCTGGAATTCCTGGGAACTTTTTCCCCCAAAACACCAAAAGCCTTCAAATTATGACTCTAGCCAATATTTAGAGTGGTACAACACACAGAAAAACTGAGTGAAACAATTTTCCAGTCCAAGACAACTAAGAAGATCCACAGGAAAGGTCTGTTTCACCAGGACCAAGGGTTGGAAAGAACCACAGTGCAGAACAGTCGGGCAGGAGCAAACCAACTCCAGTCTTCCAGGAACAGACCTGTGCAGTGCCTGGGTGCCTAGGGGCACCTGGGTCCATGACAGAGGGGACAGTTTCCACACCTATTGGGCCAGAGATCACTGGGGACAGTGTAAAGGGGTGGTGAGAGAAAACTCTGCTGCACCAGAGTGAGTGCAGAGCCTGGCCTCAGAACAAACCTGTGGTGAGAACTTACAGCAGGAAACAGGGAAGCCACCCAGAAATTTTAGAGCCCCCAGCCCATAGATGGAAAGGGGGTTGGGGGGAGATTGCAAAGCTCTCTCTGCTCTCCCTGGGGCAGGACTATGCTGTTTGCCCACTCTCAGAGTCAGGTTGAAGTCTGGGGCCCCATGCCATCATAGCTGAGCAGATACCATCCTCACAGCTCCAGGGCAGAGGGGAGGACCTGTGGTCATCCACATTCCAAACCACAGGCAAGAGAGTAATCAGAGCCTCTCATAAGACCTTGGAAGAATTAAGGTCTCTGTGGGTTGTCCCCCCAAACCCCCCAAAGCCTTGAAAGTACATTAAAACAGTCATATCCTGAGGAAATGCATAAACAGACAAAAGAAGAATCTGAACATAGAAAATTACTTTGGTCCCATAGAGGATCAAAATACACACTCAGAAGATATCAAAGTTGAAGCTTCTATATCCAAAATCTCCAAGAGAAATATAAAATAGGCTCAGGCTATGAATGAGGCAAAAAAAGACGTTGAAAGTTAATGAAGGGGGGGGTAGAGGAAAAGTTGGGAAGAGAAATGATAATAGGTAAATCATGAGAACCAAATCAGCAGCTTGGTGAAAGAAATGCAAAAAAAATTGAAGGAAATAAAATGTTAAAAACCAGTTTGTGCCAAATGGAAAATCAGCACAAAAGACAAATGAGGAGAAGAATGCCTTAAAAAGCAGAATTGGTCAGCTGGAAAAGGAGATAAAATTTCTGAAGACAATAAATCCTTCAAATGCATAATGGAACTAAAAGAGGCTGATGACTTTGTGAGAAATCAGGAAGAAATAAACTATCCAAAAAGAACCAAAAATTAGAAGAAAATGTAAAATATCCCATTGGAAAAACAACTGACCTTGAAAAGAGTTCCAGGAGAGAAATTATTTGGCTACCTGAAAATCACTACCAGGAAAAGAGCCTAGACATCATTTTTCAATAAATAATACAACAAAATTCCCCTGAGATCCTAGAAGCAAAGAGTAAAATAGAAATTGATTGAATTCAATGATCATCTTTTGAAAGAGATCCCCCCCCAAAAAAACTTCCAGGAATATTATAGCCAAATTCCAAAACTCCCAAATCAAAGAGTGTCTATGTTAAGGTCTCACAGGGCTTGAAATATATTATTCCAGAAGGCAAAAGATTTTGTTTTACAACTGAGAATCAACAACCCAGCAAAACTGAACATCTTGTTTCAGGAGAAAAGATGGATTTTCAATGAAACAAGCAACTCTCAAACTTTCCTCTTGAAATAACCAGAGCTGAACAGAAAGTTTGATCATCAAATAAAGGACTCAGATGAACCATAGAGGGGATGAATGAGAAGGACTAATTATGTGGAATTTAATGATGTTGAACTGTTTGCACTCCTGCATGGGAAGATGATACTGATAACTCATATGAACTTCCTCCCTCAGAAGAGCAGATAGAGATAGCATATATAGACAAGGCACAAGAAGGAGCTGAATATAATGGTATAATATAGTAAAAAGGTGGAGTCAATGGGTGATAAATGAAATTACTGGGAGGACAAGGAAGGAGAGGAAGAAGGGGCTAAGATATTTCACATAAAGGTCAAGATAAAATTTTTGCAATGGAATGGAATGGGGGAAGGAGAGGGAGAATGAGTGAGTCTTCCTTCTCATCAGAAATGGCTCAGTGAGAAAATACCATACACACTTAGGGTATAGAAATCCTTCTTACCCTAGAGAAAAATGAGAGCAGAAAGGGATAGGATAAAGGGGAATGGGATGAGGTGATGGGAGTAGATTATAGAAGAGAGGGAAGATCATGGGAGAGAGTGCTCAAATACAACACACTTCTGAGCAGGGACAGGGTGAAAGGAGAGAGAGAGAGGAATAAATGAGAGTGGGGAAGAATAGAGTGTAGGGAAATACAGCTAGTAATAGCAACTGTGTGAAAAATATTGAAGCAACTTCTCTGGTGAACTTATGATAAAGAAGGCAACTCATCCCAGAGTCAGAACTGTTGGCATCTGAACAGACTGAAATACACTTTTCTTTCTCTTTCACTATTCTTGAGGTCTTTCTGTCTTTTGGGGGGCTTATGTTTATTCTCACAACAAGATTATCACAATAAACCAAAAAAAGGAAAAATAAAAATAAATAAATATTTGAAGAAAAATATTAATGAAAACAAATTCAGGCTGAAGAATCTAGGGTTGGAGTCTAGCCTAATGCTTCAGTGAATTATTGATCAAGTTATTAAAATGATTGAATTTTAGAATTAGATGCAATTTTGGGATGCAGCCTCATTAAAAGAATCTTCAGGAGAACTCTGGTACTAGACAAGAAGATATATGCTTTCTTTTCCTCATATAGTTTTTATTTCTTTTGCTATATCTCACTGTTAGAAGAGCTTTTTGTTTAATCTGGAAATTATGAATGTTCAGTGTGGTCTTATCTAGAAAATGAGAGTGAATGTAATAGGATATATAAATGATTATAGACAAGAACATCATTTATTATCTCGAGTAGCAAGATAGTTTATATTATGAATTTTCAAGAATATTTTGAAGTGTAGGGAAATTAGCCATCTGTTAATTTTTGAAGGACAAATTACAATTCTGGCAATGTGGTGACATTTCTAGATAGGTGCTAAATTTTTGCAGCTTTAAGGATATTATTTTGTAAAACTTCTACATTTATTTGCAGAGTCCATCAAAGTTTCAATACACAAGAGGGTAAATTTAGTGATTCAGTTCAGAAATAAGTTCTACCAGCAATTAGAAGACCTCCAAATGAAAGGGAAATAAAATTCAAATAACACAAGACTATTATATACCCACCACCACTACTGCTAGTAGTTGTCCTTGAACAGGACCACACCAATCAGTCAAGTGATCAGTGGTGTGACTTGCACAATTTTGTTTATTATAGCAAGGGATATGCTGTGCAAGGCAACCTTCTCACTTGCCTTTACCAAAACCATTCCATCCCATGGCCTAATTAATAGGAAACAGAACTATTGGTGATAGTCTGGCTGCTGTAAGAGTCTCTTGGTCTTGATTTGGTTTATCTTCCTTCAGTTTCAGTGAGGCACCACAGTGCAAAATGAGTGCTGGACAAAAAAAAAAAAACTTAGGAAGAACTATAATATGTTCCATGAGCAATGAAGTACAGGCTATAACTTAGGGTGGCCTACTCTATAAGTCTGAGTTTGGCCATAAATGTAAAAAAAAGATAGATGTTCAATAATTAAGTTGTTTTTGAAACATTTGTAAAAAGAAAATGAGAACTGAGGAAATGTTTAACTCTTGAACACCTCAAACAACAAAAATGCAATAGGAGTGAATAAATGCAGCAGTCAAGGACAGAAATACAACTGAATGACAACAGCGACCAGTAGGGAGATGTTTTTTCTAACTGTATATAAAAAGAGAGGGTGTATGAAAGAATTCTGGTAGAGTAAAGAGTAAAGAAATGAGCTTGAGGAATTGTGGACAGAATTTGATGACATACTACCTACAGGTGAATCAGTTTGGTTTTTTGGGGGGGCCTATATTTGCAATACAAGAGGATACAATAAAGACATAAGGGGAGAATGAGTGTAGAGGGAAATGTGCCCAGGGCAAATTGAATGCTAACAATGAGGGGAGAGTGATCTTTGTGTTCTCAGTAAGAGAAAAGTCTTTAGGGGAGTGAATAAAGAAGAGCGAAAAAGTTTGAAAAGGGTAGGAAAAATGGGTTTCCAATGTTCCAAGGGTGAAGAGAGATGCTGTTGAGGGTGTTGAGAGAGGGGCCATGCACCAGGGAGGGTCTGCAAATTAGATACTTCAAAAGTCGACTTGTCTCATATAGTAGGGATGGAAATGAGAAGATGGGAAGATAAAGAAGGTAGATAGATATGCAGTTGGAACCCCTTGGGGCAACTTGTAGCTAGAGGAATAGAACATGAACCATGAAGGAATTTTGAAGGCAATGCTTATCTATCTATCTATCTATCTATCTATTTATTTATTTATTTATGTATTTATGTATTTATTCTTTAGATATTTTTAGATTTTTCAAGGCAATGGGGTTAAGTGACTTGCCCAAGGACACAGGGCTAGGTAATTATCAAGTGTCTGAATTTGGATTTGAACCCAGGTACTCCTTACTCCAAGGCCGGTGCTCTATTCACTATGCCACCTAGCCGCCCCAGAAGGCAAATGTTTAAAAGAAAAAAAGGTAATCAGGTGACGGATAGGTCATTGGTGGCCTGTTTAATTGCTATTGTTCTTTTTTTAAAGGCAGAATTGTCATTTTATTATATTGGTTCTGCCATGAACATTTAGTATTTTGCCAGATTTTTTCATTGATATTTTATTTTTCCAAATTTGTGTTCTGAAAGTTTTTCGACATTCATCATTTGCATATGTATATTTTTAAGTTACAAAAATTCCTCAATTCTGTGACATTACAGAAAGAACTTCAAAGAATATTTTGGAACATGGGGAACTTTTCCCATTTCTTATGATTTCTTCTGTATATATATATATATTTATATATATATATATATATATATATATATATATATATATATATATATATATATGCCTAGAAGTGGAATTGCTGAGTCTAAGGGTATGAAAAGTTTTATTACTCTCAATACTTCCATATTGCTCTCCAAAATGGTTGGATCAATTCACAACTCCACCATCAATGCATTAGTCTCCCAATCCTCCCATCACCTCTCCAACATTGATAATTTTCCCCTTTTGCCTTCTTGGCCAATCTGATAGATGTGAAGGTGATATTTCATAGTTGCTTCACTTTGCATTTCTCTAATCAATAATGATTTGGAGCATTTTTCATATGATTGTATAAATAATATATATAAACATTTGTAGTTTTAATTTTTTTATATTGTATTGATTTATTTTTTCATCCACATGCATATGTTTATTTTTTAACTCAAAAAATTTCCTTCCAACCTCCCTTCCTACCCACTCCCCTAAGTGACAAAATATCAGGTTCTCATTGTACATGCACATTTTTGATAAACATGTCTACAGACTAGTCATTTTTAGTGTGAGGAATTAGAATTAAGGAAAAGAGATACATAAGAGATCATTTTTATAAAGTGTTCATGAGATTCTAAAGGGTTCTTTTCTTTTTATTCCTCTGGATTGGGATAAATTGTCCATATCCAGTCTAAAATGGCTGTCCTATTTCTCTGAACTTCTGAGAGGACCTGCTTACACCAAGATTGATCATCTCACAGTTATTTTTTTAATGTGTACATTGTTCTCTTAGTTTTGCTCCCTTCACTCAGCATAAGATCCTATAAGTCATTCCATGCTTCTCTAGAGTTTAACCATTTATGGTTTCTTATTCACTAATAATATTCCATAGCATTCATGTACCATAACTTGTTTTGCCATTCCTTAATTAATAAGGATCCCCTCAATTTTCAATTTTTTGCTACCAAAAAAATAGCTGCTCTGAATATTTTGGAACATGTGGTACTTTTGTCAATTTTTTTATTTCTTCTGGACATAGACCTAGAATTGAAATTGCTATGTCAAGGTATGAACAGTTTTATTGCTCTTTGGGCATAGTTCCATACTGCTCTCCAGAAAGGTTAGATCCATTCACAACTCCACCAGCAGTACATCAATGTCACAATCCCCCCACAATCTCTCCAACATTGATTATTTTCCCTTTTTTCTCATCTTGGCCAATCTGATAGGTGAGATGATACCTCATAGTTGTTTTAATTTGCATTTCTCTAATCAATAATGATTTTACCCATTTTCAAGTTGATTATATATATATATATATATATACATATACATATATATATATATATATATATCTTGTATTTCTTCATTTGAAAAATATCTACTCATATCCTTTGTCCATTTATGAATTTAAGAGTGACTTATAACCTTATGAATTTGGTGCAATTATCTGTACATTTTAGAATTTAGACCTTTATCAGAACTTCTAGTTGTAAAGATTATTTTCTAGCTTTTTGCTTTCCTTCTAATTTTGGCAAGCATTGATTTTATTATTGTAAAAACTTTTCAATTTAATATAGTCATTTTGTAAATTATAATGAACTCTCTTTCTTGGTCACAAATTTTCCCCTTTCCATAGACCTGATAAATAAAATATTTATTGATCTATTATTTTTCTGTGGTGCCACACTATATGACTAAAATGAATCCTGTACCCATTTTAGCTTTATTTTGTATAGAGTTAATTGACATTATTTTTAGAGACAATGACTCTGAGGGAAATACATGGGATAAGCTCTATAAGAAAGTGGCAAAAAGTACTTAAACTGGAAATCCTAGAATGGAAATCTTGCATACTTTGATTGTATGGAAAAAAGCAAATAAAAAGAAGCAACCAGGTAATAATAAAAGTCATGAATCAGTGTAGGAGACTATTGAGAGAAGTAAAAGTTGGCTAATGAAAAAAGTGAAATAAATCCTTTTTTTGGAATAAGCAAAAAAAAACTAATGTAATTGTTGAAGAGCTAGAGAAGATAGGAGAATTTATTAGAGGAAAAAGAGAATGAAATATCTAGCTGTATTACCTAAAATCCTTTTGGGGTAGGGGGTAAAATGATAAAAGAAGATGATTAGGAATGAGGGGAAGAGAGCCAGTGAGAAAAAGCCTGCACTGAAAGACAAAGCAACTGAAAATTTGTTGCATTTACAACAGAAGAGAGAGGAGGAAATCTTAATATAAGACAAGTGGAGCAAAATAAGAATAGCCTGTCCCATATCTAGCTCTGAGTATCTATTCTCAACCAGGGTCATCTTTAAAGTATAAAACTTCTCTGCCCAGACTTTACTTTGAGCATATTCCACTTCCCTCCTACCCGCTCAAAGATTTTTTGTCATGGTATATGTCTCCTTTCTTCGTGCAAATGACCATGACACTGTGTGACTGAATTTTTTGTCCATATAATCATATAGCATATTTGTGTGTGTGCAATTTGTTTTTGTTTCTTTTTTTCCTTATTGTACCACTCATGTTTGTACTAACCTTTCCATCAGTCCTGGTATTTGGAGCTGTAAGGTCAAAGAAAGCGCTGATCCTGTATCATTATCATGAACCTTAAATGCTTTTATTTTCTTGTAAACAAATCTGTTTGAATCAACTGTTAATTTGTCACTAAAGTTATCATATCTCTCTTATCTATGTTAGTGATTTATCATTAATATTACTGCAAACAATGAGTTGCTACAATTATAAATAGTTGCTACATCTATATATATATACTATATAGTATACATATATATATTATGTACGTGTACATATACATATATATAGTATATGTATATACATATATATGTACATGTACATATACATATATAGTATAACATATCTAAAGGTATGGATAGAAGCTTCAGAGGGAAGTAAGAATATATATATATATCTGGAATCTAGAACAAGATTGTGATTCCTGCCTTGAGCAGACCAAGAGATTAAAAAATTGGTTAGTCTATATTCTCCTATTAAAGAGAAAGATACTAGAAAGAATTCTATTTGTCCCTTTTAAATATTGATGGACTAAAGACAAAATTTTTAGATTCTAAAGTTAATAAGTGCTCTAATCCCTATCTTTTCAAGAATAAAAGTAAATCAAGCTTACTCTTAACAGACTGGCTCCTTCTCACCAATGTTAATTGCATAAAGTCCATCACAAATAATGAACAGAGAGTAAATCCATTTATCCAAGTTAATAGTGGTATTGGAGAAATATCAGAAACTCAGAAGTGAATGAGCCTTTAGATGACAGTGCTATGAGCTCAGTTCAACCAAGAGAGTAGACTTTGCTTTTAGTCACACGTAATTTTTCTGATGTCTTCAGGGCAAGTTGAATATTAGTAATATGCTAAAATACTAGCTTCCCGTTCCAAAGTCTTTCTCTTTTGATGTATCCTTAGGCAGGTCCCAAGAAAGTCTGAATCTCTTCATGTCTTCTTTTAGAAGCAAGAATAGAGAATGTCTTCTCTAAAATTCTCTCACAAATAATAGATGTCAACATTTTGCTGTTTTATGCTCATATTCTCTCTCCTTTAAACTTGAATTACATTATAAAGGAAATGTTTGTGTCTTCCCACTTAGGAAGGGGATGGGTAAATTAAGGTTATTATTATGAATTCCTGCATTTGCAGGGATTGCTCAATCTCTCCAGATTATGCATTTCATACTAATTAGGCAGCTTCTAATATAACAAACTTGACAGTTCATACCTGAGTCTATATTTAATGTTTTTCCGACTTGTTATATAACCTGCCAGTCAATCAAATTACATTCATTAAGCCCCTTCCATGTGCTAACTATGCTATCCACAGGGATACAAAGAAAAAAACCAACAACAAACAGTCCCCCTTTTCGCAATGGGCTAAGGCCACAGAGAAGACAACATGTAAATTGCTTTTCACAAACCAGAGAAATAGTGTTTCTGTTCATACAGTTTTAGGGGAGACACTGAGGTAATCCTGTGAAGTAGGTAATAAGAACAACAGGAAATCCAAGGTTTGCTCAACTGCCACTGCCTCACCATGATTAGATATTGAAAAAGTCCTTTAATGGAGATACTGAAGTGTTTATATATTTTAGAATTAATAGTCATTTTTTTCTTTCACCTATAGAATTGTAACTTTGTGATTACAAGTAGATATTCAGAACTACCAAAAGTATTATCAGCACCAAAACCCTTACTGACCCTGAATCTATTCAGTGCATAGTAGTAAGACCTGAAAACACTAATCAAATAAATCTCTGTTGCTAAGACAGCAATTAGAGGCAATACTAAAAGTCATAACCTGAAATAGTTTACCATGACTATTCTTTGGGAGGCATACAGGGGCTTTCTTCCCTCATACTCACTTACTAGAATCTATTAATTTAAGAGGTCCATATATATGAGATACTTGGCTTTCAATTGGGTAGAAGCAATAGATCATCCAGGAAAAAAAAAAAACATTTTAGAATTTCTTTGGCTTGAGGTCACCAAACACTAATTTCACTTCTCCAGATGCATTCAAAGTATAGTTGTTGCTACTGCTGTTGCTATTTTTCTTTTTTTTAAAGATTTTATTTATTTTGAGTTTTACAGTGTTTCCCCTAATCTTACTTACCTCCCCCCAGACCCCCACAGAAGGCAGTCTATTAGTCTTTACATTGTTTCCATGCTATACATTGATCTAAGTTGAATGTGATGAGAGAGAAATCATATCCTTAAGGAAGAAAAATAAAATATAAGAGATAGCAAAATTAGATAATAAGATAACATGTTTTTTTCTAAATTAAAGGTAATGTCTTTGGTCTTTTTTTGTAAACTCCACAATTCCTTCTCTGGATACATATGGTATTCTCCATCACAGACAGCCCAAAATCATCCCTGATTGTTGCACTGAGGGAATGAGCAAGTCCATCAAGGCAGATCATCACCCCCATATTCCTTTTAGGATGTACAATATTTTTCTGATTCTGCTCATCTCGCTCAACATCAGTTCATGCAAATCCTTCCAGGATTCCCTAAGTTCCTATCCCTTCTGGTTTCTAATAGAATAATAGTGTTCCATGACATACATATAACACAGTTTGTTAAACAATTCCCCAGTTGAAGGACATTTATTTAATTTCTGATTCTTTTCCAACACAAACAGGGCTGCTATGAGTATTTTTGTACACATGATGTTTTTACACTTTTTCATAATATCTGCAGGGTATAGACCCAGTGGTGGTATTGCTGGATCAAAGGGTATGTACACTTTTGTTGCCCTTTGGGCGCAATTTCAAATTGCTCTCCAGAAAGGTTACATGAGTTTACAGCTCCAATAACAATGTATTAGTGTCCTAGATTTCCCATATCCCTTGCAACTTTGATCATTGTCCTTTCTGGCCATATTGAACAGTCTGAAAGGTGTGAGGTGGTACTTCAGAGATACTTTAATTTGCATTTCTCTAGTAAGTAGTGATTTAGAGAAATTTTTCATATGACTATGGATCACTTTGATTTCCTCACCTATAAATTGCCTTTTGCTGCTATTTTTCTACAATTTTTTTTCTCTTTGATTAAGAATAGTAGTGGGGTCCAAAGTTTACATTTTCTTTCACTTCTCTATATCACTTAAAACTACACCTTTCCTAAAAAATAAGTTATTAAGGATTACTTTTTTTTTTTCTACAAGGGCCCTTCCTAAACTATAAATTAGCCTGGGTTCTGCCAAATCTGCAGAAAATCAATGTGGGACTTGGACTCAACATCTTACCAGTGGAGACTTCAGTTTTAGATTATTATTTAGTATTAGATTTAGAGCTGGTAGAGAAATTAAGAGCTTCTCCTCCTCTTTTTGTTGTTTTTTTAATTTATTTTTATTAAAGATATTATTTGAGTTTTAGAATTTTCCCCCAATCTTGCTTCACTTCCCCCCCTCCATAGAAAGCACTCTGTCAGTCTTTACTTTGTTTCCATGTTGTACCTTGATCCAAATTGGGTGTGATGAGAGAGAAATCATATCCTTAAAGAGAAGAGAAGCCTAAGAGGTAACAAGATAGGACAATAAGATAGCTGTTTTTTCCCCCTAAATTAAAAGGAATAGTCCTTGCACTTTGTTCAAACTCCACAGCTCCTTATGTGGATACAGATGGGATTCTCCTTTGCAGACAGCCCAAAATTGTTCCCGATTGTTGGACTGATGGAATGAGCAAGTCCTTCAGGATTGATCATCACTCCCATGTTGCTGTTAAGGTGTATAGTGTTTTTCTGGTTCTGCTCATCTCACTCAGCATCAGTTCATGCAAATCCCTCCAGGTTTCCCTGAAATCCCATCCCTCCTGCTTTCTAATAGAACAATAGTGTTCCATGACATACATATACCACAGTTTGCTAAGCCATTCCCCAATTGAAGGACATTTACTGGATTTCCAATTCTTTGCCACCACAAACAGGGCTGCTATAAATATTTTTATACAAGTAATGTTCTTACCCTTTTTCCTCATCTCTTCAGGGTATAGACCCAGTAATGGTATGGGTCAAAGGGTATGCACATTTTTGTTGCCCTTTGGGCATAGTTCCAAATAGCTCTCCAGAAGGGTTGGATGAGTTCACAGCTCCACCAACAGTGTAATAGTGTCCCAGATTTCCCATATCCCTTCCAACAATGATCATTATCCATTCTGGTCATACTGCTCAATCTGAGAGGTGTGAGGTGGTACCTCAGAGAAGCTTTAATTTGCATTTTTCTAATAATTAATGATTTAGAGCATTTTTTCATATGGCTATGGATTACTTTGATCTCCTCATCTGTAAATTGCCTTTGCATATCCTTTGACCATTTGTCAATTGGGGAATGGCTTTGTGTTTTAAAAATGACTCAGTTCTCTGTATATTTTAGAAATGAGTCCTTTGTCAGAATCATTAGTTGAAAAGATCGTTTCCCAATTTACTACATTTCTTTTAATCTTGGTTAAAAAGTTTTTTAATTTATTGTAAACGAAATCATCTAATTGGTTTTTGGTGATGTTCTCCAACTCTTCCTTAGTCATAAACTGTTCCCCTTTCCATAGATCTGAAAGGTAGACTAGTCCTTGATCTTCTAATTTGCTTATAGGATTGTTTTTTATGTCTAAGTCCTGTAACCATTTGGATCTTATCTTGGTAAAGGGTGTGAGGTATTGGTCTAATCTAAGTTTCTTCCATACTAACTTCCAATTATCCCAGCAATTTTTATCAAAGAGGGAGTTTTTATCCCAATGGCCAGATTCTTTGGGTTTATCAAACAGCAGATTACTATAATCATCTCCTGCTTTTACACCTAGTCTTTTCCATTGGTCCACCACTCTATTTCTTAGCCAATACCAAACAGTTTTGATAACTGAAACTTTATAATATAATTTTAGATCTGGTAGGGCTAAGCCACCTTCTTTTGCACTATTTTCATTAAGCTCCTGGCAATTCTTGACTTTTTTTTCTCCATATGAATTTACTTACAATTTTTTCTAACTCGTTAAAGTAATTTTTTGGAATTTTGATTGGTAGGGCACTAAACAGATAGTTTAGTTTTGGTAGAATTGTCATTTTTATTATATTAGCTCTCCCTATCCATGAGCAGTTGATATTTGCCCAGTTATTTAAATCTGATTTAATTTGTGTGAGAAGTGTTTTTTATAATTGTTTTCAAAAAGATTCTGAGTCTGTCTTGGCAAATAGACTCCCAAATATTTTACACAGTCTGAGATTATTTTGAATGGGATTTCACTTTCTAGCTCTTCCTGCTGTTTCTTGCTAGACATATATAGAAAAGTTGAGCATTTATGAGGGTTTATTTTATAACCTGCAACTTTGCTAAAATTGCTAATTGTTTCCAGTAGTTTTTTAGATGATTTCTTGGGATTCTCTAGGTAGACCATCATGTCATCTGCAAAGAGTGAGAGTTTTGTCTCTTCCTTCCCAATTCTAATTCCTTCAATTTCTTTTTCTTCTCTAATTGCTGATGCTAACATTTCTAATACAATATTGAATAGTAGTGGTGATAATGGGCACCCTTGTTTCACCCCTGATCTTATTGGGAATGCCTCTTGCCTATCCCCATTGAATATAATGCTTGTTGATGGTTTCAGATAGATACTGGTAATTATTTTAAGGAACAGTCCATTTATTCCTACACTCTCTAGTGTTTGTAATAGGAATGGATGCTGTATTTTGTCTAAAGCTTTTTTAGCATCTATTGATATGATCATATGATTTCTAATAGGTTTGTTGTTGATATAATTGAATATACTAACAGTTTTCCTAAGATTGAAACAACCCTGCATTCCTGGAATAAATCCTACTTGATCATAATGTATTATCCTAGTGATGACTTGTTGTAGTCATTTTGCTAAGATTTTATTGAGGATTTTTGCATCTATATTCATCAGGGAAATAGGTCTATAATTTTCTTTCTCTGTTTTAACTCTTCCTCGTTTAGGTAACAGTACCATATTGGTTTCATAGAAAGAGTTAGGCAGAGTTCCATCTTTCCCTATTTTTCCAAAGAGTTTATATAGGATTGGAACCAATTGTTGCTTAAATGTTTGGTAGAATTCACTTTTAAATCCATCAGGCCCTGGAGATTTTTTTTAGGGAGTTCAATAATGGCTTGTTGAATTTCTTTTTCTGAGATACGGTTGTTTCGGTATTTAATCTCTTCTTCGTTTAACTTGGGCAACTTATATTTTTGTAAATATTCATCCATTTCACTTAGATTATCAAATTTATTTGCATAGAGTTGGGCAAAATAATTTCAAATTATTACTTTAATTTCTTCCTCATTTGTGGTGAGTTCACCTTTTTCATTTATGATACTAGCAATTTGGTTTTCTTTTTTTAATCAAATTTACCAGAGTTTATCAATTTTATTGGTTTTTTCATAATACCAACTTTTGGTTTTATTTATTTATTCAATAATTATTTTGCTTTCAATTTTATTAATTTCTCTTTTAATTTTTAGAATTTCTAATTTGGTATTTAATTGGGGATTTTTGATTTGTTCTTTCTCTAATATTTTTATTGGCATATTTAGTTCATTGATTTCCTCTTTCTCCAATTTATTCACATAAGCATTTAGAGTTATAATATATCCCTTGAGAGTCGCTTTGAATGAATTCCATAGGTTTTGGTATGTTGTTTCATTATTATCATTATGTAGGATAAAATGGTTAATTCTTTCTATAATTTGTTTTTTGGTCCACTCATTTTTTAAAATCAGGATATTAAGTTTCCAATTTGTTCTGGGTCTATATCTCCTTGACCCAGTATTGCATATGACTTTTATTGCATTGTGATGTGAGAAAGATGCATTCACTGTTTCTGCCTTTCTGCAGTTGATCATTAGGTTTTTATTTCATAGTACACTGTCAATTTTTGTATAATTTCCATGTACTGCAGAGAAAAAGGTATATTCCTTTCTATCCCCATTCAGTTTCCTCCATAAGTCTACCATATTTAATTTTTCTAACAATTTATTTACCTCCTTAACTTCTTCCTTGTTTATTTTATGTTTAATTTATGTAGATCTGATAGCAGGAGGTTGAGGTCTCCCACTAGTAGAATTTTGCTGTCTATGTTTTCCTGTAGGATTGCTACCCCTGCTTTTTTTACTTCAGCTGAAACAAAATATGTTTTGTTCCAACCTTTTACCTTTACTCTATATGTATCTCTCTGCTTCAAATGAGTTTCTTGTAAGCAGCATATTGTAGGATTCTGGTTTTTAATCCACTCTGCTATTTGCTTACGTTTTAAGGGACAGTTTATCCCATTCACATTCAAGGTTATGATTTCTAATTCTTCATTGCCCACCATGCTCTCTTCCCTCTGTTTGTATTTTTCCCCCTTCCCCCCCTTTATCCATATTTCCCACTCTTTTGTTTTTGAATACCACCCCCTTCAGTGTGTTTGCCCTCCTGTAGCACACCCTCCCCTTTCTTTCCCTTTTCCCTTTTCCATTCCCTTCCTTTTGTTATTTCCCCTTATTTCTCCCACTTCCCTTCCCTTTTCCATCCCCCACTCCTCTTTTCCCCTTTTAATACTTGAAAGGTTAGATGTTTTATAAGTTAACTGACTATGTGTAGGTTGACTTAAGCCAAGTCTGATGAGAAGAAGATTCAGGTGTTTCTCCTCTGCTCCCTTCTTCCCCACTATTACCATCAGTTTTTTATACCTCTTAGTGTAATGAGATTTACCCCATTCAATCCCTCCAATCTCTTTCCTGTCCCCCTTTTTAGGGAAGTACTGTTTTTTTTTAGATCATTCTTTCTAAGTCATAGAACGTTCTGAGTGTCTGTCCCTTCTAGTTCAGTATATTCTCTCGAATAGAGTCAAAATTCCTGAGAGTTATTATAGTCTTTCTCCCAACTGGGGTTAAAGCTGGTTACATCCCATTAGATAGTAGTCTCATGGATAGGTAATGAATGTCCATCATTTCTGGCTAGGTGTATTCTCTCTGTTAGAGTTACATTTCTCAATATTTATGAGAACCCCCCCCCCCCATGCTGGGATATAACCAGTTTCAACTTACTGGATTGCATTTTTTTTCCTTTTACTGCCCCCCCTTTTCTTTATCTTTTCATGTGTCTCTTGAACCTCCTGTTTGATGTCCAAATTTTCTATTTAGATCTGGTCTTTTCATCAGAAATTTTTGGAATTCTTCCATTTCGTTAAATGTCCATCTTTTTCCCTGGAAGAGAAGGCTCAGCTTTGCAGGAAAGTAGATTCTTGACTGCATTCCAAGCTCCCGTGCTCTTCAAAATATCTCATTCCAGTCCCTTCCATCCCTTAAAGTTGATTCAGCCAGGTCCTGTGTGATCCTCACTGTGGCTCCTTGATATTTAAATTGTTTCTTTCTGTCTGCTTGCAGCATTTTCTCTTTTATCTGATACTTCTGGAGTTTGGCCACAACGTTCCTTGGTGTTTTCATTTTAGGATCTTTTTCTGGTGGGGACCAATGTACTCTTTCAATAACTACTTTGCCCTCCAATTCCATGATATCAGGGCAGTTTTCCATCACTAGATCCTGTAATATTAAGTCCAGGCTTTTTTTCTCTTCAATATTTTCAGGAAGTCCTATAATTTTCAGGTTGCCCCTCCTCGATCTATTCTCGAGGTCAATGGTTTTGTTGATGAGGTATTTTACCTTTGCTTCTATTTCTTCTATTTTTTGATTTTGTTTAACTGACTCTTGCTGTCTCATGGAGTCATTAGTTTCTGTAGACTCTATTCTTTTTGGGGCAGAGGAGTTTTCTTCATTAACCTTTTGCAACTCCTTTTCCAATTGGTCAATTCTACTTTTGAAAGAGCTTTCCATTTGACCAATTGAGGTTTTGAGAGAATTAATTTCTTTTTGCATTTGCTCATTTGAGCATCTGAGAGAATTATTGTCATTTTGTATTGGTCCAATTGATGATCTGAGAGATTTATTCTCATTTTTTAATTGTCCAATTGATGATATGAGAGATTTATTCTCCTTTTGTGTTTGTCCAATTGTACTTTCTAAGGTTTTGTTTTCATGTTGCAAGGTATTAATTGTCTCTCTCAAATTTTTAAGCTCCTTCCTTATTTCTTCAAGGAAGTCTTTCTGTGCTGGAGTCCAGATTGTATTCTCCTCAGAGGTTCCAGGTCTCTCTGAGTTGGGGTCTTTCCCTTCCAGGAATTTTTCTATGGATTCACCTGTCTGCTCACCCTTCTTCATCATGCTAAGACCTTGAGTTGGGGGAGGGCGGTTCACCTGGGCTTGGGTTTGCTAAAGGCTTTACTCACTGAGTGCACTTTCTCTGGCTGCCAGTAGGAGGTGCTGGTTGCTTTCTCTGGAATGTCTGTGACCTTGGTTGAGAGGTCTTCTCTTTTGCTTGAAGGGAGGAGTTTGAGCTATTGAATTCTTTTGCCTTCTATCAGTGGTGGGCTTTACCCTGGCCTGAGGTCATTCCTCAGCTGGGCTGGCTCTTCTGCCCACACACCTGGGCCTGAGTAGTTTGCATTTCTTTGTTTGGGAAGAGGCCTCAGTGCAATGGAGGTGTGGATTCAGAGTTTCTCAGACCCGAAGAGCCCAGGGATGGTGTCTGCAGCTCTCCTGCACCAGAACTCTCCCCCTCCCAGTCTGGTCCCCAAGCTCCAGGGGTGACAGCGCCAACACCAGCTCCTCTGCTTCCCCGGGGACCCAAGCCCCTTTCTTTCAGCCCCACCGGTGATCCAGCACATCTGGCTCTCCAGCCCTCAGACTCCCGGTTCCCTTCAGCTGTTAATCTGGCTGATCCTCCCTCTGAGCCCAGACTCACCCACCCAAATTTGTCAAAGCTGCTGCGGGAGACAAATCCTGAGGTAGATGTTCTTTCTCCTGGCTTTTCTTTCTGGGTTTTGTGGGTCGGATTCTTTTAAGAGGTTTGTTTCATGTGATAGATGGGGAAGAGATCAGAAGACTTTAGAACTGTGCCTGTCTTCTCTCCTCCATCTTGGCCGGAAGTCCCTCTTTTTGTTGTTGAAGAAACCCCTGACTCAAGGAGATTGAGTACCTTGTCTAGGATCATACAACTGATATAATGTGGCATTTGAATCCAGGGATTTTCCTGTTTCTTAATGAGTACTCTGTTCACTAAAAGCTAGTGAATATTTTGCTTAATTCTCATGTTCTTTTGCATTTAATACATTTTCAGGTTATTTTGAACATTTTGTTTATAAGAAATTAAGCCAAAGAAGTTGTCACATTGACAAGTAGAAAGGAAAAGCCTAGAGTTGCTTTCATTAAAAAGCCAACATTTATTATTTTGAAATGAATTTAGTGAGCTGTTGTTAAAGGAACAGGAAAGTATGATAATTTTTTAGAATATGATAAATGTCATGATAGGATAAATGTTTATGCCATAATGAAAGCACTCTGCAGCCACCTTTTTTTCTTATTTAAATAAAAAACAAAACAAGTCAGATAATTTATTCATACAATTAAAAAAAGTAGTTGTTGGGGCAGCTAGGTGGCTCCGTGGATAGAGCACTGTCCCTGGAGTCAGGAGAACCTGAGTTTAAATGCAGCCTCAGACACATAATAATTACTTACCTGTGGGACCTTGAGCAAGTCATTTAACTCCATTGCCTTGTAAAAAAAAAACTAAAACAAAAGTTGTTATAAGAACAGTTTTCAAAACGAATTTTCTTGAATGGCTCACAAGTTCAAATTTTATCATTCAGAATTTCAAGGTAGCCTGTGTGCATTATCTGTTTAAAAAAAAAGGAATTAAAACTTGATATTTAAGCAGAACATCTGTTTTAGGGGAAGGAAATGAAAGCCTCTGCAGTGTAAATTCTGTCCTGTTGTTTGAACTTTTCTTTTTAAAATTACTTTAAAATGTCTATGATGAAACAAGTATGGAAAATTTGTATATGTACACACATATCTATATGTGTATTTATGTTTGAATATATTTATATATTAAACATCATAGTATAGTAAATTACAGAAGGCACTGGAATCAATAAAACCTGAATTCAAGCTTTCCTTCTGATAAATATTGACTCTATGACCCTGAACAACTTATTTTTCTTCTCAGTATGCCAGTCAATTAATTCTTTAAACCGTTAAGCTGCAGAGAAAATAAATCTCCATTTGGAGATGGAGTGCCTTCAGCTTGATATTTAAGTTAATTTTGTATTCTTATATCCTACATTTTTTGCCACTGCAGAGGAATGTTCCTGCAATTTCTAATTAGTTAACAAATTGTAAAATCTTTCCAATTAATCAGTTAATTTTAGAACCTCCACCTTTAATTATTAAACTTTATTTAATGAAATGGTGAAACTTCCTTTCTCAAGAGTTTGTTTTTATATAGCCTCTATAAACCTCAAATCTGGCCTTAAATAAACATCAAAGGTGCTGACTGTGTAACTAATGGTAATATAATTATCTGAGTAATTATTAATGTTAGAAATATCACAGAGTCACCTAAATTGTAATTGCAACTGACTTCTCTTAAGAAAGCAATCCTACTTGGTAGCTTTTAATATACCAAGCAAAATGTCTACCCAAGAATTCTCCTTTACAAAATAAGGTGAAATGGTTTCATCAGAAAGGAAAATTTCTTCATTCCTTTTTTCCTCTCTCTAATCATAGCAGGAAAATAGTCTTTTCATAACACTTTTCTTTCTTTGAAGTCTTTTTCTAATGCTTCTGAAAAAAATAAGATTTAAAGTCAGAATGTTTTCCTTTTTATCATTTTCTTTGTGTTCATCCACTTCTCTCACTAACATATCCCTCGAGTATGACAGTTAAAACTCATAAATCTTTCAACAAAGCTGCCTTTCTTTAGTATTTCATTTGAATCTTAAAGATATATTTCTATAGGGAAATGTTATATTTAAATGTAAATATGTAGACATACAGATAGACAACAGATATAGAGAGATAGGTGATAATGACATCATTCATTTTCATAGTATCTCAGTAAAAACTAAATAATATTTTAAGGAAGACACAAAGAAGTTGAATGATTTAAACTGAGAATTTTAGAGATTAACCACAATCCAAATATTTTTCAACTAATCTGAGTCAATTTGAAACTGGAATTTTCTCTATAGCATTTCCTACAAATGATCATCCCACTTCATTTATTGATTCTAGGTCTTGAGGAATCGCTACCTCTAGCGTCAGCACATTCACTTAGGTATCTCAAAATTGAGGAAGGTTCTTTTTCTTCTCCTTATATTGAATTGAATTTTTCCTTTTTGTACTTTCTATGGATTGTTCTTCCCTATCCATGAAAACATGGAAAAAATAGAGACATCTTACTTAAGTTAATATTTAAGTAATATGTAATGCATGATAGAATTGATATCATTGACCAAGAATTTCAGAGACATCTATTGTCAATGAGATGGAACAATTGATAGAATACTGGACTTGGAGTCATGAAAACTTTTATTTAGACCACAGTTATCTAATGTTTGACAAACCCAAAGTCATTAGTTTTGGGATAAAAACTCAATATTTGACAAAAATTGTTGTGAAATCTGGAAAATATAACAAGGCAAAAATGAGTTAGAGACCACATCTCACACCCTGTACCAAAATAATATCAAAATGTGTTCAGGATTTAGGCACAGATAAATTAATGGGTAAGGAGATAATCTATTTAACAGATCTATGCAAAGGGGATAAATTTATGAGCAAACAAAACATAGAGTACATTAAAACTACATAATGAATGATTTTGACTATTAAATTAAAAATGTTTTGCACTGAGATAATAAATGCTGCCAAAATTAGAAGGAAAGCAGAAAATTGGGAAACAGTCTTCACCACTGAGAATTCTGATAAAGGTCTCATTTCTAAATTATATAGAGAACTGCATCAAATTTATAAAGTTACAAGTCAATTTCCAATTGATAAATGGACAGTTTGGAAATGAAGACATTAAAGCTATCTATACAAAATCATATGAAAAAATACTTCAAATAATTATTGATTAGAGAAATGCAACTCTGAAGTATCACCTCAAACCTTCAGATTGGTTAAGAAGAAAAAAGGGAAAATGATCAATGTTGGAAAGGTTGTGAGAGGATTGGGACATTGATGCATTGCTGGTGGAGCTGTGAACTGATTCAGTCATTCTGTAGAGTAATATGTAATTATGCCCAAAGAGCAATAAAACTATTCATAACCTTTGACCCAGCAATTCCAATTCTACGCCTATACCCAGAAGAAATCATAAAAATGGGAAAAGTCTCATGTGTTCCAAAATATTCATAGCAGTTCTTTTTTTTTGTAGTGACAAAGATTGAAAATTGAGGGAGATATGCATCAATTGGAGAATGGTTAAAAAAGTTTTTCTGTATTTATGCTATGGAATACTATTGTTCTGTAAGAAACAATGGGTGGTCAGAATCTAGAGAAGCATGGAATGAATTACAGAATCTGATGCTGAGGTAAGGGAGCACAACCAATAGGACAATGTACATATTAACAACAACTTCATGAGATGATCAACCCTGATAAAAGCAGCTTCTCTCGACAATTCAGAGAGCTTGGACAACCTTATTAGACCAGGTATGGAAAATGCTATTCTCATCCAGATGAAGAAAACAACAAAAGAAACCAAATGACACACACTAAAAAAAACTTTTTTTTTTTTCATTTATTTAAGGCAATAGGCTTAAGTGACTTGCCAACATTCAAACAGCTAAGTAAATATTAAGTATCTGAGGTCGATTTGAGCTCAGGTTCTCCTGACTCCAGGGCCAGTGCTCTATCCACTGTGCCACCTAGCTGCCCCTTATGTACACTTTAAAAAATATCTCTTATGTATTTCTTTCCCTTTTCACCACTGAGGGTAGAGGGGTGGGAAGGGATGGTGGAAGGAAATATTCTAACATAAAAATATGCATATTGATATGGATGAATGTTGAAAAACTTTCATAATATGCTTTTTTGAAAAATAAAATATCAATTAAAAAGAGTAAACTTTAGTTCAAATCCAGTCACAGATACTTATTCATTGTGTGCCCCTGGGAAGGTCATTTAATTTCTGTTTACCCTGAGTTCCTCACCAGTAAAATGAATATAAAAATAGCTTCTACCTGGAAGGTTCAAGGATCAAATAAGACAATACTTGGAAAATGCTTGTCCAGAAGAAATTATAAAAAATGAGAAAAATCGTACATTTTCCAAAATCTTGGCAGTTCTTTTTTTTGTAGTGTCAAAAATTGGAAATTGAGGATATGCCCATCAGTTAGGGAATGGCTAAAAAGATATGATGTATGAATACTATGGAATATTATTTTTCTATAAGAATCCATAAATAGTCAGACTCTAGAGAAAAATGGAATGACTTATGGGATCTGATCTGAGCAAAGGGAGTGGAACCAAGAGAACAATGTACACATTAACAATATTGTGGGATGATCAACCTTGATGGAAGCAACTTCTCTCAGTAGTCCAGAGAGCTAGGACAACTGCATTATACTAGCTAGGGATTATATTATCCCCATCCAGAGGAAGAAAAACAAAACAAAACACACACACACACACACACACACACACACACACACATGCACAAAAATAACAATCCTTCTGAATCTGATGAACACTATAAAAATGATCTTTTTTGTATCTTTCCCTTAATCCTAATTCCTCCTGCCAAAAATTATTATACTGTAAACATGTTTATCAAAGCAGGTGTGTAAAATGCTAACCTGACTGTTTGCCTCTGAGGGGCTAGGTTGGGAAGGGAGAGTGGAAAGATATTTTGTGACTTAAAAATATCCAGTTGAAAATAAATATTTTTTAAAAAAAAATTAAAATGTTTAACATATTCCGGTCATAGTGTTAAGTGCTAAATAAATGTTATATATTATCATCATTGCTGTAGTTGTTGACTGTTGTTATCTATTATCCTTAAATACTATCTAGAGTTGGAGAAAAATGAAGCATCTGAGTCCCTACTTCCACATCCCTTATTTGAGAATGAAAAACAGATGGTTATAAATAACGTGGAAATGTTCTGTCTTCTGGTGAATTGGCTATATTTGCTTATCTTACTTACTTGAACTGTATTGCTAGGAACTTTTTTCTGATTGGGCAATGCAGCATTCGGTTGAATGAATAATGAATTGCACTAGCCTGCATAGAGAAATTCAGTTCTGATGAACTGTGCAGGTCTGGGATAAAGGGAACTTCTAGGGTTGTTCAGATAAAAGTTTTTAACAATCATACATAAGAATGGAAGTGGAATATAGATGCACACATACTTTTAAATTTAGTCTGTAGTATTGTTAATTATAAAGTTTTTAGCACAGTCCTAGCACAAAGGAAGTGCTGTATGAAGGTTGGACCATTACTATAGTAAACCATTTCTTAAGTCTAATGACTCAATAAAATAATAAATCAAGCCTTGATTTGTAGGTGCAGATCTCTAAGGTGTAAATGCTGATCCTAAACTTGAACTGGTTCCAGGATAGTTCTGGAAATAGTAATGTAAAGAGTTAATACCTTAAAAACATTCTTTAAGAGTAATTTTATGTTAAAAAGAACATGAATTCTTTGTGGAAAAAATGAGAGTATTTGCCTTTCTTGAAGAACAATGAGACAGTCAAACCTACTTTTAGATATCTCTAATTAAGAGGATAGTTATCTTTGTTTTTGTTTTTCTCCTTATATTGATCTTCCTTCATGTCCAAGAAAACCATGACTAATATCTGTTTCATATGATAGCTCTTTAAATATTTTAAAAAAGGAGAGACCCTTTTCCCAGAAAAAATCTTTATACTTACAAAAATGCATAAAGTAGAGAAGATTCATGTAGTGCAGTTATTCTTGAATGAGACAAAATCAAAGTCTGAAGTTAAGAGTTGTAACATAAGCACATGGATTTTCCTTCTTCAAGTTCTTTACTGCTAGTTTGCTTTAAGTGAGCCCATTATTCCCATATACAATGAATCCATTGATTAAAGAATTATTGTTAGATTATGATGTATAGGGCAGCTAGGTGGCTCAGTGGATAGAGCACCAGCCCTGGTCAGGAGTACCTGAGTTCACATCTGGCCTTAGACACCTAATAATTACCTAGCTGTGTGGCCTTGGGCAAGCCACTTAACCCCATTGCCTTGCAAAAAAATAGTATCATGTATAACATAACTCTCAAGGAATATAGTCTACTTTTGGATAGTTTTTAATTACTTGGGTACTTTTCCATTCAGGAATCCTAATGGATTCTACACAACTTCCATCACATATTACTATTTTTTGCCTTTTTGGACCATGGAAAACAAGTCTAAGACTTCTCTGATATGACAAACTTTCAAATAATTGACGATTATTTTATATTTCTCTTATGCCTTTTCTTCCCCAGGCTGTCTCCATCTTTTTATTTGATATTCACCTGTCATAATCTCTAAACCCTTTACCTTCTTGGTCACTCTACACTAAATATTCCCTAGATTGTTAATGTGCTTACTAAAACATGACAATCATAAATGAACACAGTTTTCAGACATTATCTGAAGAGGGGAAAAAATAGTGAGATTATGACCTTTAGAAATCCAATTATTCTTAGCTGTCCCTCTCATTTACATAACATCCTCAAATTTAGTCAGTATGTCATTTATATCTCCATCTAAATAAATGATAAAAATATTTAACAGAGATGGGACAAGAGCAAATACCTGTGGTGCTCTCCCAAAACCCTTCTTTTAGGATGATCATATTTTTGGTAGTTTTTGAATCTATATGTATGTACAGTCAATTAACTCACATCTATCTTTCTTTTCCATAATCATTCCTTAGAAAGACTTTGTCATAGGACTGGACAAATTCCAATTGTTCTATGCCCATGGTTTTCCTCTGGACTTCAATTCTAGAAATGCTCCCCAAAATCAGATGATTCATGTTGAATTGCAAGACAATAAAAATAATTTCATTGAAATAGTGACAAACTTTTAGTGTCACAAGAAATTTGAAAAAGGTTTAAATTTTATAGATAATAAAACTAACCCAAATAAGTGAATTTACTTAGTCACTGATAATTCAAAAAGAAAGAGTATTTGTCTTCTCATTATCTCTTCAGTGTTCTTTGATCTACACAGCATTTTTTATTTTTCCCTGGTCTTGAGCTAACTTCTCCCTCCTACGTACTAGTCAAAAATATTGTCATAATAGAGTCTCATGACAAACTTTCAGGAATAGAAATTGAGCTTTCTATGATCAATAATAAATTAGGTAAATCCTCCTCTCATCCATTTTAAAAATCTACCCAGGATAAGCAAATACACATTCTTCTCCCTTCTATTGTTGATTTCCTTTTTTTTTTTCTTGCATTGAACAACTGGACATTTTCTGTAAGGGAAAATTATTCAAACGAGTTTAATACTTATAACATAACTCTGGTGAAGCTATGCATAATAATAGCCATTAGTCCATTAGACCCAGGCAAACAACACTTGTAAAAATGGATTTTGGGGGGAATGAAAAGGACTCTCAGAAGAAGCAATAAGACAAACATCTTTATATTTATAGAGAGATTGCTCATTCAGAGGGTTCCCCAAATACATCACAACAACATTGCAAGGGAGAAAGAAAAATTCATAGAGATGGTAAGGGCACCTTTTGTGCTGAATTAAAAAAAGGAGGTACTAAATTCCAAATGTAGAAAAACAATTCAATTAAATTCAACAAAAATAGAATGCTTACTATGTTTAAGACAAAAACACCTCTGAGTACCCAATTAATGTAAAATATGAGTCCCAGGAAGTAGTAAATTCTCACAGCATATTTGCGATGAGTTGGAACCAATTATCATAACTTGGAATAGTGCAAATTTAAATACATTTGACCATGTGATTTATTATTTTCACTAATAAGAACTTAGCTACTGAAGCATTTTCTTGATGAAATGTAAATTATGTCAGTGTTGATTTTAGTTTATACTTCTAGGAAAAGTACATCAATTAGTCATTACAGTGTGAAAGCAACCTTTTCACTTTTAAGACTCCTTGAAAGTTTTGCAAGTGTAGTATAAACTGGGCCAGTATAAACTTTCTTCAGGTATTTGAAGTGTTACTATGTAGAAGGGAAATTTGATTTGTTCTTTTGGTCCCAAATATCAGAACTAGGACAATGAGTGAAGATGAAGCAAAGCAGAATTTTACTCAATAGTCAAGATTCAAATCTATCTGTGATAAGGTATGGTTAAACCTCTAATCATGCAGATTGTAACTCATCCATCTCTGCCCAACCTGAGTTGCCCAACTAGAGTTGCTCAAATTAACAGCATTTTTGCCTAAGTTATCCAGCACTTTTATTCCAAGAAAATCTAGAATGTACCAGAATGAATTCTGCATGGGAAAGCCAAGAGAAAAGAAAATCACAGTGAGATAATTTTTCCCGCCAGGGAAACTTAGAAAAACAGGTGGAAAAGTCTTCTGATAATGGAGTCAGAATAACAAAAAAACATGCATAGTAGTATGTGCAGAGACTATTCTAGTACAACACAATTAGGGGAAAAGAAACTTATCCAGAAAGAAAGGAGGAAGGAAAAGAGTTAAAAGAAAAGGGGGAATATGAAGAAGGACAGATTAAGGGATGCAATGGTCAGAATCAAAACAGATTCATAAAGAGGGGACTGAGTAAAAAAATAAGAGAAGAATAAGTACAAAATAGTCAGATGTTAGCAATGATAGTAAGCAACTACAGTTAGCAATGATAACTACAAATTTGAACTCACCCATAACATGTAAGAAAATAGCAATATAGATTAGAAACTATAATCCAAAAATATGTTCTTTACAAGAAAGACATGAATAAAAAAAGGAAAAATTGAGAATTAAATGTCAGTGGCTGGAATAGTATCTATTATACTTCAGTTGAATTTAAAAGAAGTCAGGATTAACAATGAGGATCTTAAAAAAAAAGCAAATGTTGACCTAAGTAAAAAAAATAGTGAAATTACATTTAGCTAGAAATTGAGGGAGCACATAAATTAATCATATATACACAAAACAACAGAGCATTAAATTCTTAAAGAAAAAGTTTAATGAATAAAGGAAGGAAATATGAAAACTGTCTTAATAAAGAACCTCAATTTACCCTTTGCTGATTTGGATAAATTTAACTCTTAAGTAAAATAAGAATTAAGGAACTTAATTAAATTTTACAAAATTTAGATGATAGATATCTAGAAATGATTGAATTGGAGTAGACAGTACTATATGGACTTCTTACATATGCATGATAATTTAAAAAAAGATTATATATTCAGAGATGAAAATCTAACAATAATTTCAGAAAAGAAGAAATATTATATTCATATTATTTTAGACAAAATATAATGAAAATTACATTCAATTAAATTCTTCAAATCAGATTAAAATTATGTGGAAACTAATTAAATACTAAAATGTAAATGAAAGAATAAGTCATAGAAACTATCAATGATTTCATTAAAGACAATGACAAAAATGAGATAATGTACCAAAAATATGTGGGTTGCAGCCAATACTGTTCTTAAAGGAAATTTTATATCTCTAAATACTTATATCAATAAAAGAGAGTAAAAAAAGATCCTTTAATTGAGCATGCAACTCATTGAATTCTGGAGGTGAGGCCAAGTGCTTAGAAGAAGCACTCAGTCAAGTTTGATCAACATTCCCTTCTAAGCAACTTTGAAATAATACCCTAAATCAAATTCTTCAGTGGAAGAGTCAACAAAAAAATAAAGTGATGTATTCTTCTAATCCCAAAACAACTTGGGAAATCAGAAGGATAGAATTGTAAGAAAGGGACAGATGGAGGCTAGTTAAGAGCCTATATGGATGAGACAGTTGTCAGGGGACTAGTTAATGACAATAGAAGCAGTATCAATTTTAGGAACTCTCAAGACAGAGCTGGGAGGAAGAGTTGGTAACTGGTCAGTAGATTGCAAAAGACTCCTATGATAGCACCTGGGTGTATGACTGAATGCTTTTTGGCAACTTCATGCCTATATCTACCTCTGGGTCTCAGTTAAAAGACAAAGAGAAAAAATAATTGATCGAAAGGCAGGAGGCACCATGAGGAGCAGTATCTCTTTCAATTATAAAGATCAGTGAACCTAAGGAACAGCTAATTTTGCAATCCCAAAGGAACAGGGGTCCTGAGGAACAGCATTCTTCCTGTCCTGAAGAAGCAGAGACCCTGAGGAGCCATACTAATTTTAATCCCAAGATAATCAAGGAAACTACTTGTGTCAAGGATGAAAGGTCAGACCTGGAGAACAATTACCACACCTCTCTCCAGATCATACTACCTCAGAAGCACTGAAAAATTCTAAACCCCAAAACTGGATATAAAAGTAACAGTGTTGTCCACTCCACTCTATATGGAAGTTGCTGGGGCTAGATCCAAGTCTTTTTGACCTCATTTCCTGTTCCTGTCTACAGAGGGTCAGTTCTTTTCCGGAGTAGCCCTTGGCCATTTCAAGCAACAATAAAATAAATTTGACAATGCAAATGTTGCATTAAACTCACCAATTTAGGGATTTTGGAATAAAGAGAGATCTTTTCTTTCAACAAGGTCAGAAAACTGGTAGCCTGTAAACTGATAGAACATTGTCAATTTTTAAAATAATCTTCCTTGGATAAGGTGGTGGTGGGAAGAGTTCTCTAATAGATAAGTCACTAACAAATTTGAAATCCAGAAGACTTGGGAATGAAAGGTCCATTTGCATCCACGAAGATTTGGGACACAGCAGATTAAGAATGCTTTTGAAGTCTGTAGGCAGTAATTTACAGATGTTCTGACTGTTGCCTTCTTACATACAGTATAGATGACTCTCAAAGTATCCAGAGCATTGACAACCGGAAGCAAAAATCTATTTATTACACAGATATCAAAGAGTCTGAAAGTTTTTATTTTGTGATTTTGGGTAATGAGATTGACATAGTGAAAGAGAGTTTTCTTCCATAGAAACCCCTATATGATATAGGGACAATAGCAACTATCCTTACATCAAAACAGCTGAAAAAGATGCAACAAATGTTTAACAGCTTTTGAAAAAGCTATTAGAAGAAAGTTTGATTCTGAGAATAGGTCAGATCACTTTATTCATATAAATAAAGCCAATCTTCACTGAAAGCCTAAGTTAATGAATGTTAAAAAATTTTGGCCATCTCTAACCAACTCCTTTACAAAGTGGGACAGAGAAAATAGGAGGAATAGGATTATGGAATAAATGTTTGGTAAGATCACATCTTTTAATAAAATTTGAATTAATTTATTCTTCTGCTTCATTTGAAGATGGAAGGGAAATATCCATTCATTGAGTAACCTATTTACTGAAGGCACATAACATTTTTAAATAAAGGTGTCTAATAACAAATGGTAACTTAAATATTAATGTGTAACTTACAGAGGTAATAATAAACCAAATGAATATTACAATTATAATAAAAATGAAAACTTGGATTTCTAGAAGCACTACTTGAGTTTTTCCCCCAGAATTCAAATGAAGAAAACATTTTTAAATGTATTTATTTTAATTAAATTAGCATTTCATTTGTCAACCATTGAAAGTGCATTTTACAAAGATTTAAATCATACCCACATAAAAGAAAATAGCAGTATGAAAAAAGCATGGATCATAGCTCAGTATCTCTCCATCATTTGGCAACAGGATCCAACTGTGATATAAATTTTGCAGTTCAGAAATAGGCTAAAAAATGAACAAACCACAACAAGGAGAAAAACCTGATTATAAACAATTACTATGATGATAGGGAAGATAAAGACAAAAACTCAGAAAAAGACAATGATGTCAAAACAGCTTACTCAAAGGATAAAAAATGATTTGGACATGAGTAAAACAAGAATTCCTGGAAGAACTAATAATGTTTTTTTTTTAAATTAAATGGCTAGTAAAGGAAAAATCGGGTAAAGGAACAAAAGCAAGGAAAGAAAATTATGAGAAGAAAAGTACCAACTTCATAGAAGTGGCAAAAAATATATTAAAATAAATAACACCTTGAAAACAGAGTTGGTCAAATTAAAAAAGGTACAAAATCTCTTAAGAAAATAATTCTTTAAAAATTAAAATTAGGCAAGTGGAAGTCAATGATTTCATGAAACATAAATTTTTAAAAAGTCTAAAAAATAAAGAAAAACCTATTTCATCAGGGAAAAATTTGCTCTGGAAAAATAGAACAAAAACGAATTAATAAGTATTGCATTACCTGAAATTCATGATCAAAGAAAGACATAAGACATCATATTTAAACAAACTATCACAAAAATTAACCCAGATGTCCTCAAACCAGAAGATAAATTAGAAATCAAAAGAATACATCAATCACTACATAAAAGAGTTCCTAAGATGAAAACAACCAGAAATGTTAGAGTCAAATTCCAGAACTTACAGACAAGAAAATACTTTGGCAGCCACAGGGGGAAAATAATACTGTGGCATCTTTCTCGGTCCTATGGTATCTAGAAGCTACCTTGTTAAAACATTGGAGAACTTAAAATAGTATATATTCCAGAAGTCGAAAGACAGGATTACAAGCCTCCATTGCAAAAAGACTATAAGTCTTCAAGGAAAGAGAAGAATATTAAATGAAATACAGAACTTTCAAGCATTCCTCATTAAAAGGAAACTAAATAGAAATTTTGATTTTTAACAGAACTAAATAGAAAATTTACTTTTATATGTAAAGTTCAAAAAAGCATTAAAAAGTAAACAAAAATGTCTATCCTGTCTCATGGTTTTCTTTCTTTTCCCCTAATTGTTCTTATTAAAAATGACTATTCTGTTCCCATGTTAAACATAAATGTGTATGTACAGTATTCACCTTACTGTTCAATACTGAGGAGAGAGTGGTAGGAAGGGAGGGTTGAAAGAAATTGCATAAATCAAGAATATGCATATGCATATGGAAGAATGTTGAAAAACTCTCATAACATGTAATTGGAAAATATAATAAAATATCAACTTAAAAGAAAACATGAGTAACTCAATAAAATTAAACTTTTTACAATCTAGATGGGTGGATGATACATGTAAATCTAAACATTTTATTATTATTAGAACTGTTAGAAGTAGTCTACATAAAGATCATAGCAGTGAATCAACTATATTGAGATGATATTAAAAAAAGATGATCAAAAACATGCTATACCATGGGAGCAAAGTAAAGGATAAGAAAAATCATATAAGAAAGGAAGAACTTTTACAATGGATAGGGAAATAGTGTGTGTGTTCTTGTATGATGTAAGGGGACATAATATTTGAACAATGAGTAGAGTGCCAGACCTGAAGTCAAGAGAAAATGAGTTCAAATCTGACCTCAGACACTTGACATTTATTGGCTGTGTGATTTTAAACAAGTCAATTAACTCTGGCTCTCATACTGATTGACATCTGTCTATTGAAACCAGATGGCTCCATAGGAGAAAGTTAGGCTGGTGGCTTTGCACGCCCTCATTAAAATCCAATTCACATGTATGCATGGCATCAAATCCCTGATGTTATGGTCTTCCTTGAGAACAGGCAAATATTATCATCATCAATTATCTCATCTAAATTAGTTCAGAGAGAGAAAAAATGCATACCCATTTAAATGTTTCTAGAAATCTATCTTATCCAACAAAAAAATAAGAGAAAAGGGAATGAGAGAAAAAGGGTAGGAACAAATTAAGGGAAACAGTAGCCTGAAGCAAAATGGACTTAAGAAGTTGAATAGGATAAAAAAATGATAGAGAAAAAAGAATGAAAAAATGAAGTTAATATTAAAACACAATAGATTAGTAAGATGAATTAGAAAACAAAATCCAACAATATGATGCTTATAAGAAATGTACTTGAAGCAGAGATACATACCTACAGAGTAAAATTAATGAGCTGGAGCAGAATGTAATATGCATCAGCAAAGTTAAAAAAGACAAAGGTAGCAATCATGAGCTCAGATAAAAGACAAAATAAATCTAATTAAAAGAGATTAGCAGGGTAACTATTATCTTGCTATCAATAATCATAGAGAATGAAATAATATCATCACTAAAAACAGATACACCAAATGATACAGCATTCAAATTTATTAAATGAAAAGTTTGATGAATTACAGGAGGAAATAGACAGTACAATTATACTACCAAAAAATTACAACTTTTCTCTCACAAAGCTAGATAAATAAAAACAAAATAAATAAGAAAGAAGTTAAGGAGATGAATGGAATCTCAGAAAAGTTAGACAAAACACTGAAGCAAACGTAATGAGAATAAAAATTAATTTTCTTTTTTCTTCAGATGCACATGGTCCCTTCACAAAAACTGATCATATATTAAATCATAAAAACATAGAAACAACTTCTGGCCAAAATAAGGGAGAGAAGACAGGCACTGTGCTAAGGTATCATGATCTTACCTCATATATAATATGAAACAAACCTCTTAACAGAAATCTGAGGAAAAGTTGAAGGAGTTACAAAAAGACATAGACAACAAAATTCTACTAGTGGGAGACCTCAACCTTACACTTTCAGATTTAGATAAATCTAATAATAAAATAAACAAGAAGGAAGTTAAGGAGGTAAATAGATTGTAAGAAAACCTAGGCATGATAGACCTATGGAGGAAATCGAATGTGGATAGAAAGAAATATGCTTTCTTTTCTGCTGTACATCACACTTACACAAAAAATTGACCATGTAGTAGAGCATAAAAACTTAATAATCAATTGCAGAAAGACAGACATAGTAAATACATCTTTCTCAGACCATAATGCAATAAAAATCACAAACACTATTGAGCCAGGGAGATATAGACCCCAAACTAATTGAAAACTAAATAGTTTCATTTTAAAGAATGAATGGGACAAACAACAAATTAAAGAAAGAACCAATTATTTCATCCTAGATAAAGACAATAGTGAAACAACATATCAAAACCTATGGAATACATTCAAGGCTGCTGTCAGGTGATATTATATCTTTAAATGCTTACACAAATGAATTAGAGAAAGAGAAAATCAATGAACAGAATAAGCTACTAAAGAAATTAGAAAAAGAACACATTAAAATGTGAAATTAATTGACAAATTAGAAATCCTAAAAATTAAAGGAGAAATTAATAAGATTTAAAGCAAGAAAACTATTGAACTAATAAATAAAACCATGAGCTGATTTTAGGAAAAAAAGCAATGAAATTGATAAACCTCTAGTCAATTTGATTAAAAAACAAAAGGAAGAAATCCAAATTGCTAGTATCATAAATGAAAAACGTTGAACTCACCACCAATGAGGAGAAAATAAAAGTAATAATTTGGAATTATTTTGCCCAACCCTATGCCAATAAATTTCACAATCTAAGTGAAATGGATGAATATTTACAAAAATACCAGTTGCCAAGGATAAAGGAAGAAGAATTTAAATACCTAAACAAATCTATCTCAGAAAAAGAAATTCAACAAGCTATCATTGAACTCCCTAAGAAAAAGTCTCCAGGGCCAGATGGATTCACAAGTAAATTCTATCAAACATTTAAGGAACTGTTGGCTCTAATTCTATATAAACTCTTTGGAAAAACAGGTGAAGTTGGAACACTGCCTAACTCTTTCTATGACACTAATATGGTGCTGATACCTAATTCAGGAAGAGTTAAAACAGAATAAGAATGGCCAAGATGGCAGAGAGAAGACAGTCAGAATTCTAAAATCTCCTGATCTTTCCCCATACATGATATGAAACAAACCTCTTAACAGAAATCTCATCAACAAAACCCAGAAAGAAAATCCAGGAGAAAGAGGATCTACCTCAGATCTGATTTCCACAGTTGTGGCACAGAAGGCAGATAAATCGTACAATCAGCCTGAGCAATAGAGGGGCAAGAGCCTGATCACCCAGATGGGCTTGGGTCAAATAGGCAGCATAGGCATTGGTGTTGGCACTGACCATCTGGAGCTTGCTGATAGGCATGAGGAGAGAGTCCAGTGCAGGAGGGCTGCAGACATCATCCCTGGGCTCCTCTGGTCAGGAGGAATTCCGAGTCTATGCCTCCATTTTGGCTGAAGGCTCTTCCCAGAACAAACACAATTACAGACCTTCTGCCCCAGGCACAGGTGTGCAGCAGATTACCACCCTAGCTGACAACAGGGCAAGTGATGACCTCACCCCAGGGTGTAGCCCACAATTGATTGAAGACAAAAGTATTTAACAGCTTCAATCACTGCCTCCAGACAAAGGGAGAGGGCTGCAATCAAGATCACAGACACTCCAGATAAAGAAACCAGCATCCCCCTACTAGTTAGCTGGAGAAATTACATGCAGTGAGCAAAACCTCTAGCACCCCCAGTAGGCCAGCTGGAGATATTACATTCAATGAATAAGTATCTAGCACCCCCTACTGTCAAGCTGGAGATATTACACTCAGTGAATAAAGCCTCTAGCGATCCCAACACCAAAACTCTGTGAACCAGTCCCAACCCAACTCAAGGCCTTAGCAAAATGAAGAAAGGCCAGTGGAAAAGTGGATCCATAGAAAAATTCTTGGAAGGAAAAGACCCTAACCCAGAGAGACCTAGAACATCTGAGGAGAATATGATCTGGTCTCCAGCGCAGAAAAATTTCCTTGAAGAAATAAGGAAGGAGTTTAAAAATCATTTGGAAAATTTGGGAAAAGAAACCCAAGAGAAGATTAACACCTTGCAACAAGAAAGCAAATCATTAGAAAATACAACTGGACAAATACAAAATGAGAATAATTCTCTCAGATCTTCAATTGGGCAAGTGTAAAAAGAAAATAATTCTCTCAAAAACTCAACTGCTCAAATGGAAAGTTCTTTAAAAATAGAATTGAAAAATTGGAAATGGAGTTGCAAAAGAAAAATGAAGAAAACTCTCTAAAAAAATAATGGAGTCTGTGGAAAATGATGATTTCATGAGACAACAAGAGCTTGTTAAACAAAACTAAAAAATAGAAGAAAATGCAAAACACCTCATCAGCAAAACCATTGACCTTGAGAATAGATAGAGGAGGGACAACTTGAGAATAATTGGTCTTCCTGAAGACTTTGAAGACAAAAAAAAAGCCAGGACTTAATATTATAGCACTTAGTAACAGAAAATTGCCCTAATATGATGGAACCAGAGGCCAAAATAGTTACTGAAAGAATACATCAATACTCTCCAGAAAGAGATCCTAAAATGAAAACACCAAGGAATGTTGTGGCCAAATTCCAGAACTATCAGATAAAAGAGAATATCCTGCAAGAAGCCAGAAATAAACAATTTAAATACCAAAGAGCTACAGTAAAGATTACACATGACCTGGCTGCATCAAAATTAAGGGATTGAAGGTCCTGGAATGACATATTCCAATGAGCAATGGAGTTTGGAATACAGCCACGAATTCATTATCTGGCAAAGCTAAGCTTTCTTTTTCAGGGGAAAAGATGGACATTTAATGAAAAGAAAGAATTCCAACAATTTCTGATTGAAAGCACAGAGATAAATAGAAAATTTGCATATCAAACAGGAGGTTCAAGAGACACATGAAAAGGTAAAAAAAAAAGGGGGGGCCAGTAAAAGGAAAAAAAACTGCTATCCAATAAGCATAGGAAAATGATTCTCAAAACTCTTGAGAATTGCAACTCTAACAGAGAGAAGATACCTAGCCAGAAGTGATGGACACTCATGACTTATCCAAGAGACTGCTATCCAATGGGTTGAAACTGGCTATAACCTTACTTGGGAGAAAGACTCTAATAACTCTCAAAAATTATAACTCTATCAGAGGGAATATACTTAAGAAGAACTGATGGATACTCAGAATTTTCTTTTTTTAATTAATTAATTGATTGATTGATTAATTTGTCTATTCTTATTTTGTACAAATGTTTTTTATAAATTACTAAAATATTCTTGTTTAAGAGTAAATGTAACACCCCCTCCTCCCAAAAAATTATAGAGCCTCATGAGCTATAAAGTAAAGGAGAAAGAAAAAAATTAAAACTAAAATTAAAATAATAATAATAATATTAATAATAATAGTAGTAGTAGTAGTAGGTGTGGCCAGGTTGTACAGTGGATGGAACACCAGCCCTGGAGCCAAGAGCACCTGAGCCCAAATCAAACCCCAGAAACCCAAGAATCACCCAGCTATGTGACCCCGGTCAAGTCACCCCAACCCCATTGCCCTGCAAAAACCAAAAAGAATAAAAGACCCAAAATAAAATAAAATAGTAATAATGATAATAATAATAATGATAATAGGTGGGGCCAGGTGGAAAACAGAACAACGGCCCTGGAGCCAGGAGCACACAGGTCCAAATCCGGCCCCAAACACCCAACAACTACCCAGCTGTGTGGCTCCAGGCAAGCCACCAGCCCCATTTTCCCTGCAACTCCCTCCCCCAAATAATAATAAATAAAAATGTGCTTTGGTCTGAGTTCCAACACAGCTCTTTCATGAGTGGATCACATTCCTTATGATAAGTCCATCACAAAATTTACTTCCATATTTTTCCACCACTATTGCCATTGCTGATTGCATCTCCCTCCATTCATACTTCTTCACTACCATATACTATATTTTCTCTATCCTTTCATGTTGTCTCTGCTGTAGAGTAGCTGAGTGATGCAGCAGACAGATCTCTGGCCCTGGGGCCAAGAGGCCCTGAGCCCACACCACCCCTTAGGCCTAGAATCCACCCAGCCCTATGATTTCAGAGGCTATCCAATCCTAGTCCCTTTCACGAAGTAAAAAAGAAAATGTGTTATATCTGACCACTCTTCCACCATGGTCTATCCTTTTTTCCATCACTCACATCCCCCAACTTCCCCTGTCCACCTTCTCCCCTTCTTACACCAGATGTCTATACCCCATTGAGTATATATGCTGTTTCCTCTCCTGGCCACCTATGATGTGAGTGCCTTGCCCCCTTCCATATCATTGCAATAGTTCATTGTAATAAAAAAATATCTTATTATATGAAATATCTTAGCCTATTCCACCTGTCATATTTCTTTCTCCCATTACATTTTCCTTTTAGCTATTGACTCCATTTTTACATGACATTATATCTTCAAATTCATCTCTCTCCTGTGCTTCATTGATAAAAGCTCCTTCAACTTACTCTATTAAATGAGAAGATTCATATTACTTTTATCAGTATCATTTTTCTATGCAGGAATGCATGCTGTTCATCATCATCATTAAGTCCCTCATATTTTACCCTTCTCCTCCACAATCTATGCTTCACCTGAGCCCTGTATCTGAAGCTCAAACCTTCTGTTCATCTCTGGCCATTCCAACAGAAGCATTTGAAATTCCCCTGGTTCATTGAAAGTCTATCTTTTTCCCAGGAAAAAGATGTTCAGTTTTGCTGAGGAATTGATTCTCAGTTGCATTCTGAGCTCTTTTGCCTTCCAGAATATTGTATTCCAAGCCCTAGGAGCTTTTTAATGTAGTTTCTGCTAAGTCGTTTGTGACCCTGACTGCAGGTCCATGATATCTGAATTGGGTCCTTCTGGCTTCTTGTAATATTTTCCCTTTGATTTGGGAGTTCTGGAACTTGGCTATAATATTCCTGGGGGTTTTGAAACTCTTTTTTGAATCTCTTTTTTGGGGAGATTGGTGGATTCTCTCAATTTCTCTTTTGCCCTCTGCTTCTAGGATATCAGGGCAATTTTCCTGTAGTAATACTTTGAAAATAATGTCAAGACTATTTTCCTGATCATGACTTTCAGGTATTCAAATAATTGTAGATTATCTTTCTCAAATCTGTTTTCCATATCAGTTGCTTTGTCAATGAGATATTTCACATTTTCTTCTAAGTTTTCATTCTTTTGGTTTTGAAGTATTGTGTCCTCATTTCTCAAAAAATCAGCAGCCTCCCTCAGTTCCATTCTACATCTGAAGGATTTATTTTCCTCAGATAGCTTTCTTATCTACTTTTCCATCTTGCCAATTCTGCTTTTTATAGCATTCTTCTCCTCAATATCTTTTTTGAACTGTTTTCTCTGTTTGACCTAAGCTAGTTTTTAACATGCTATTTTCTTCAGCATTTTTTGGGATTTCCTTGACTAAGCTGCTGACTTCATTTTCATGTTTTTCCTCCATCTCTCTCATTTCTTTTCCCAGTTTTTCTTCTATATCCCTCACTTCATTTTCAAAACCTTTTTTGAGCTCTGTAATAGCCTGGGCCCAATTTCTGTTTTTCTTGGAGTCTTTAGATGCAGGACCTTGTGCTTCCTCATCTTCAGATTGATGATTTTGATCCTTTTTGGGATCATAGGCAAAGTAATTTCTCAATGGTGTTCCTCTTGTTTCTCTGCTTGCTCCTTTCTCCACCCTGTGCCTGGTTTTGGGATGATTTGTGAGCTTTTGAGCATTATTGGGCCCCCCCCACACACACACACACACACAGGGATCTCCATATGTGAGGCTCTGTCTTCCCTCCTGGTCTGTGAATGATCATAAGCTCACCCCTCTGCTATAGGGCTAAGGGTGGGGGGCTGCTCTTCTATGTGGGGCCTAGACTGCAATCAGGATCTAGAGTCTTGTTCCATGGATGGAGGACAGAACTCACCAGTCTCTTTCTACTCCCCTCCCTAGGCTCAGCACTCATGGCCTAGGGGCTTCTGCTTACCATCTCCTGCTTCCAGTTCCTGTATCTGGACTGCTGTGACCATGCTTCCCACTGAGGGCTGGGTTTCATGTGCTCACTCTCGCAGATGTCCCCCTGCTGATCCCTCAATTTGTGCCCCATGCTCCCCAGTATAGTTCAGGAAGCTGCCCCCACTACCACTACCATGAACCATGGCTCCCAGTGCCCTGGGGCTGCCTCTGGGAGGCTGAAGTTCCTTCTCTCTGTCAAACCACCAATCTAAACCCATGGAGCAGAGCCTTTCCACTCTTTTCCTGGTTACCTTAGGTAAGAGAAATGCCTCACTGGATCCCTCAGTGGATTCTTTCTCTTGAAAATTTAAAGTCCTTAGTTTATAAGTTTTGAGAGAGAGAGAACTTAAGAGATGACACTCTCCTGTTGTCATCTTGTCTCCACCCCACTCCTAATTTTCCATGACTCAGAAAGAATGATTTAAAAACACTACCTCCTTAAAAGGGTGGGAAGGAAGGAGAAGGGAGGTGTGAGGTACAAAAGACATTTGGTAATAGAGGGAAAGAAGGGAGGAGATGAGAAACACCTGAATCTTCCTCTCATCAGACTTGGCTTAAAGTTAACTTAAACACACACTCAGTTAACTTAAAAAACATCTTACCTTTCAAGTATTAAAAAGGGGGGAAAGGGGAGGGGGGAACAGAGACAGGGAGGGGGGAGAAAAGGGGAACTAACACAGAAGGAAGGGAAGGGAAGGGAAGGGAAGGGAAGGGAAGGGAAGGGAAGGGAAGGGAAGGGAAAAGTGAAAAAGGAAAAGTAGAACCAAAGGGGAGGGGGTTGGACATAGGAAGGCAAGCACATTGAAGTTGGTGGTATTCAGAAACAAGATACTGAGGAATATGGAAAATGTGGAAAGGGGTGGAAAATACTATCAGTGGGAAGATATCATGGAGGGTAATAAAGAATTAGAAATTATAGCTTTGAATTTGAATTGGATGAACTCTCCCTTAGAACATAAGACAATAGCAGAGTGGATTAAAAACCAGAATTCTAAAGTATGCTGCTTACAAGAAACTCATTTTAAGTAGAGAGATTCATATAGAGTAAATGTAAAAGGTTGGAGTAAAATATATTTTCCTTCAGCTGAAATGAAAAAAGCAGGGGTAGCAATCCTTTTCTCAGATAAAGCAGCTACAAAAATAGATAGTGTGAAAAGAGATAAGGAAGGAAACTATACCCTCCTAAAAGGTACCATAGACAATAAAATGACTTCAATACTGAATATGTATTCAACAATGGGATACCATCCAAATTCTTAGAGGAGAATCTGAAAGAACTACAGGAAGACATAGACAGCAAAACTCTACTAGTGGGAGACCTCAATCTCCCACTCTTAGATTTAGATAAATTGAATCTCAGAATAAACAAGAAAGAAGTTAAGGAGGTAAATTGATTGCTAGAAAACCTAGATAGGCTAGACTTATGGAGGAAATTGAATGGTGATAGAAAGGAATATATCTTTTGCTCTGCAGTACATGGAGTCAGGAGGACCTGAGTTCAAATCGAACCTCAGACCCATACAAAAATTTACAATGTACTAAGGCATAAAAACCTAAAAATAAATTGCAGAAAGGCAGAAATAGTGAATTCGTCTTTCTCAGATCACAATGCAATAAAAATCATATGCAATATTGGGCTGGGAGATATAGGCCCAGAACTAATTGGAAATTGAATAACCTCATTTTAAAGACTAAGTGAATGAAGTAGCAAATTAAAGAAATAATTATTTAATCCTGGATAATGACAATAATGACACAACATACCAAAACCTATGGTATTCACTCCAAGTGGCTGTCAGGGGATATATTAAATCCTTAAATGCTTATATGAATAATTTACAGAAAGATGAAATAAATGAACTAAATATGCAACTAAATATTAGAGAGAGAACACATTAAAATCCTCCAGTTAAATACAAAATTAGAAATTCTAAAACATGAAGGTGAAATTAATAAAATCAAAACCGAAAAAAGCTACTGAATTAATAAATAAAACCAAGAGTTGTTTTTATGGAAAAATCAATAAATTTGATAAACCTCTGGTCAATTTGTTTAAGAAAAAGAAAGAAGAAAATAAAATTGCTATGGGTGAAAAAGGTGAACTCACCACCAATGAGGAGGAAATTAAAGTAATAATTCAGAATTATTTTGCACAACCCTATGCCAATAAATTTGACAATCTAAGTGAAATGGACAAATGTTTACAAAAATATGAGTTGCCCAGGTTAAATTAAGAGGAGATTAAATACCTAACCAACCTTATCTCAGAAAAAGAAATTCAACAAGCCATCATTGAACTCCCTAAGACAAAATGTCCAGGGCCTGATGGATACAAACGTGAATTCTAGGAAACATTTAAGGAACAATTGGTTCCAATTCTATATAAACTCTTTGGAAAAATAGGTGAAGTTGGTACTCTGCCCAACTCTTTCTATGATACCAATATGATGCTGATACCTATACCAAGAAGAGTTAAAATAGAGAAAGAAAATTATAGACCTATTTCCCTGATGAATATAGATGCAAATATCTTAAATAAAATCTTAGCAAAGGGTGGCTAGGTGGCACAGTAGATAGGTCACCAGCCCTGGAGTCAAGAGTACCTGAGTTCAAATCTGGTCTCAGACACTTAATAATTATTTAGCTGTGGCCTTGGCCAAGCCACTTAACCCCATTTGCCTTGAAAAAAGGGGAAAAAAATCTAAAAAAATTAAAAGAAAATCTTGGAAAAATGATTACAAGTTATCACTAGGATAATACATTTTGACCAAGTAGGATTTATCCCAGGAATTCACGGTTGGTTCAATATTAGAAAAACTTAGTATTATTAATTATATCAATAACATATCAGAAATTATATGATCATATCAATAGATGCTGAAAAAGCTTTTGACATAATACAGCACCCATTTCTACTAAAAACACTAGAGAGTATAGGAATAAATGGACTGTTCCTTAGAATAGTAAGCAGTATCTATTTAAAATGGTCAACAAGCACTATATTCAATGGGGAGAGACTAGAGGCATTCCCAATAAGCTCAGAGGTAAAACAGGATACTCATTATCACAATTACTAATCAATATTGTATTAAAAATGTTAGCTTCAGCAATTAGAGAAGAAAAAGAAATTGAAGGAATTCTAACTGGGAAGGAAGAAACAGAACTCTCACTTTTTTGCAGATAACATGATGGTATATATAGAGAATCCCAAGAAATCATCCCAAAAAAACTACTGGAAATAATTAGCAATTTTAGCAAAGTTGTAGGATATAAAATAAACTCTCAGAAATTCTCAACTGTTTTGTATATGACCAGGAAGATACAGCAGGAAGAGCTAGAAGGAGAAAACCCATTCAAAGTAGGGGTAGCTAGGTGGCTCAGTGGATAGAGCACTGAACCTGGAGTCAGGAGGACCTGAGTTCAAATCGAACCTCAGACCCTTAATAATTACCTATGTGGCCTTGGGCAAAGCCACTTAGTCCCATTGCCTTGTGGAACCTAAAAACAAAACAAATAACAAAGTAAACTCAGACAATATAAAATACCAGGGAGTCTATTTGCCAAGACAAACTCAAAAACTTTTTGAAAACAATTAAAAAACACTTCTCATGGAATTAAATCAGATTTAAATAACTGGGCAAATATCAACTTCTCTTGGATAGGTTAAGCTAATATAATAAAAATTATAATTCTACCAAAACTAAACTGTTTAATGCCCTACCAATCAAAATTCCAAAAAGTTACTTTAAGGAGTTAGAAAAAGTTGTAAGTCAATTCATATAGAGAATTAAAAAGTCAAGATTTCCTAAGGTTTCATTGGAAAAAAGTGCAAAAGAAGGTGGCTTAGCCCAACCTGATCTAAAATTATATTATAAAGCATCAGTCATCAAAACTTTCTTTTATTGGCTAAGAAATAGAATCATGGATAAGTGGAATAGACTAGGTGCAATAGGAAGCAATGATTATAGTTATTTGCTCTTTGATAAACCCAAAGAGTCCAGCTATTTGGATAAATACTGTCTCTTTGATAAAAACTGCTTTGAAAATTGGAAGTTTGTATGGAAGAAACTTAGATTAGACCAACAGCTCACACCTTATACCAAGATAAGATCCAAATGGATACAAGATTTAGACATAAAAATCAATATTATAAGCAAACTAGTAGATCAAGGACTAGTTTACCTCTCTGATCTTGGAAAGGGAAGCAGTTTATGACTAAAAAAGAGAGAGAACAACGCTAAAACAAACTAGATGATTTTGATTTTTATTAAATTAAAAAGCTTTTGCGCAGACAAAACCATTGTAACCAAGATCAAAAGAAATGTAGTAAACTGGGAAACAATCTTTGCAACTAATATTTTTGACAAAGGACTCATTTCTAAAATATACACAGAACTGAGTAAAATTTTTCTTAAAAAAATGCCATTCCCCAATTGACAAATGGTAAAATGATATGCCAAGGCAATTTACAGATGAGGAAATCAAAGCAATCTATAGTCATATGAAAAATTGCTCTAAATCACTACTTATTAGAGAAATGCAAATTAAAGCATCTCAGAAGTAGCACTTCACAACTCTCAGGCTGGCCAATATGGCCAGAAAGGACAATGATCAATGTTGAAAGGGATGTGGAAAATCTGGGACACTAATACATTGCTTGTGGAGCTGTGAACTCATCCAGCCTTTCTGGAGAGCAATTTTGAATTATACCCAAAGGGCAGCAAAAGTGTGCTGGAGTCAGGAGTACCTGACTTCAAATAAAGCCTCAGACACTTAATAATTAGCTAGCTGTGTGGGTTTGGCCTTGGGGAAGGCACTTAACCCCATTTGTCTTGCAAAATACTTAAAAAAAATATTTATACCCTTTGATCCAGCAGTACCACTCCTGGGTCTATATCCTGAAGAGATTATGAAAAAGTGGAAAAATATAACTTGTACAAAAATATTCATAACATTCTCGTTTGTACTGACAAAAAATTGTAAATTAAATGAATGTCCTTCAAATGGGGAATGGCTTAGCAAACTGTGGTATATGTATGTCATGGAACACTATTGTTCTATTAGAATCCAGGAGGGATGGGAATTCAGGGAAGCCTGGAAGGATTTGCCTGAACTGATGCCCAGCAATCTGTGCTGAACCAGAAGAACGGCATCATGGGGGTGATAGTCACCTTAATCGACTTGCTCATTCCACCAGTGCAACAATTGCACACAATTTTGGGGTATCTGCAATGGAGAATACTTTCTGAATCCAGAGAAATAATTGTGGAGTTTGGACAAAGACAAAAGATTATTTCCTTTAATTAAAAAAAGTTATCATATTATGCAATTTTGCTATCTCTTATACTTTATGTTTCTTCCTTAAGTATATTATTTCATTCTCATCACATTCAACTTAGATCAATGCATGCCATGGAAACAATGTAAAGACTACCAGACTTCTTTCTGTGGGGGCTGGGGGGGAAGCAATATTTGAGGAAAATTGTAAAATTCAAAATAAATAAAATCTTTCTTTTAAAAATTAGAGAAAGATACAAAAATACAGAAATATTAAATGCACCTTTTCAGACCAAAATGCAATACAATTTCATTCAATAAAAAACATAGAACTGAAGATAAAAAATTCTTTGAAAGCTAAATATTCTAATCCTAAATAATAAGTCAAAGACCAAATCAAAGAAACAATAGGATGACAATAATGAAACAATTTATTAAAATTTGGATGATACAGTCAAGAAAGTAATACAGAAAAATGTATTTCCAAATGTTTACAATATTAAAAGAGAAAGAATAAGCAAGTGAATTGGGCAAGCATTTTAAAAAATCAGAAAAGAACAAATTAAAAATTTTCAATTACAAGCAAAATGCAAATACTGAAATAAAAAGAGAAATTCATAAAAAAATGAAAGTAAGAAAGCTACTGAACTAATAAATAGAACTCAGAGTTGGTTTTCTGGAAAAAAAATCCCAATGGATAAATTGATTTAAAAAATGGAAAAAAACAAATTACTGGTTTCAAAAAGGTAAGAGTTAATGCATCACAAATGGAGATGAAATTGTTCAAATTATTAAATTATTATTAGTAGTTTGGGGCAAGTATATGATAGTAGAGGTGATTATCTAAGCAAAATAGGTGCATATGTATAGAGAGCTATATTGCCCAGTATTAACACAAAAAGAAGAAAAATACTAATCCTAAGAAAAATTAATTGAAAGATCCTTCAAATAGTTTCCTATGGAAACAAAATCCACAGTTCCAAAGAGATTAACAAATAAATTCTATCAAACTTTTAAGTAGCAATTACAAAGCTATATAAACTAATTGAAAACAATAAACAAAAAGCCCCACCAAATTCTTTTTCTGACACCAGTATGATTTTTATACCTGTCAGGAGACCAAAAACAAAGAAATCGGTAGACCAATTTCCTTAAGTAAATATTAATGCAAAATTACTTATGTAAAATATTATAAAGGAGATTATAGTAACGAATCACAAGTTCATTATCACCACATGGTATTTATATCGGGATTATATAGGACTGGTAAAATATAACTGACCATATTAATGAGAAAAATTATAATGCTCTCAATAGATGTTGAGAAACTCTTTGAAAAAATATTATACCCATTGTTATGAAAAACTTTAGAAAGCATATTAATCTATGGTTCTTTTTCAAAAATAAGTATTATCTACCTAAAATAATCAACAAACATTATCTGCAATAGGATAAACTTGAAATCTTCCCAGTATGTTTGAGGACAAAGCAAGGATGTTAAATAACAATTCTGTTATTCAATTCCATGATAGAAGTGATAGTCATTGAAATTACAGCAGGAACTAGAATAAGCAAAGAAGGAAAAAAAAACTCTTTACTCATGATACTATATTATACTTAGAGAAGCCTAGTAAAACTAGTTGCATTGACAACTCCAGAAATAAATAATTAGAAAAATGTCAAATGATGATGTCGGGTTGAGATAATATAATAAAAATGACAATTCTTACCAAATTAAATTACTTATGAGTTGA